>NC_085029.1:9709443-9885084 GCF_963692335.1 Osmerus eperlanus | reverse complement strand
AATCTACAACAGAGCAAGTTGACATAGTGAACCTCTCATAATCACTTTAACTTCCATTGCACATATACAAGGGGTTTTAGGACAGGGGCATCCAGTGATAGTTTTGGGTGCTTGGAGAGTTGAAGCAAATCTGCTCTGCTCAAGTACAAACCTTTGGGGTGACCAGATCCAGACTGGCCCTGGAGCTATGTCTACCAGTTTATCTCACACATATACACACATATACACACACACACACACACACACACACACACACACACACACACATCCTCGCAGACACACACAGACAAACATACAACACAGTAACAGCAACACTTTGTGGCTACATTGTACATTCCTCCTGTCATAGACATTGTCTGAAAAAAGGCTATATATTTCCTGGTTTTGATGCTATACTTTAGGATTTCAGGAGCTAATCTGTGAGGTGTAATCTCCTGTAATACTATCACCCATGGGTGGCATGTGTCAACATTAGTTGAAAAGTTTGACATTTCTATGGCTTCACTACATGTTATACTACATATTGAATCAACCTCTCACCTTACACAACCCGTGAGTAGTCTGCAAGGATCACCATGCAGAGGCTGTGCTGAGCCTAATAGGGTTACATAAGTGTACTGTTGCTTGTAACTTGTTGTCCCCTGCATTTTGTTAACACGGGGTCTTCGACTACAAAGATATATAGAACTCATGTCAAGAACATTCTTATCAATTCACAGGGGGGTTAGGGGGTAGCAGGTCGAGTGAGTACCTTACCTTTGATTCGGGTTGTATAGGCACCGTTCCCAGTGAACGCTGGAGGTCCCGGTCTCGATTCTGTGGTTCATTTTCTTTTTCACTAATTTCCGTCATCATGTGTCAGAAAAACACTTTATCGTTTGCAAATATGAGGTCAGACGTCAATGTCTCTTTTTATTTATCTCTTCGAAATCTTTAGTTGATATGGTGTCATGTAATGCCTGTGCATTACGTTACAA
The DNA here is from genome assembly GCF_963692335.1 of Osmerus eperlanus. Classification (NCBI taxonomy): domain Eukaryota; kingdom Metazoa; phylum Chordata; class Actinopteri; order Osmeriformes; family Osmeridae; genus Osmerus; species Osmerus eperlanus. The sequence continues at coordinate 9,884,107 of NC_085029.1, read as the reverse complement.
ACACGCATCAAACGTACAATAAGAACAATATCCCTACTGTAAAAAAGAATGGGCTATTATTTCTTTTCAATACCTCAATTAACAGGAGGGGTCGAGCTGCGATGTTGCATGCGTGAAATAAATGAAATATCCAGTGCTTCACGCTCTTATATATCCTCTTATGCTATTCGACTTGAACGCCTGAATAAACCACCGGCGAGTACTTTCTTTCCTTTGCTACACGCGCTCCTTTACAAAAACTTTGATTTACGGACATGCTTGGCTGGTCCTGATTGGACCAAACTCCCCACGGTATGCTAATACAGCTGTAGTACCACGTCACGATTGGCTTGAGGTGGATGACGTACATTCCGACGGTGGGTGCTGCGACACAGGTGTATTTCTTCAGAAGGCACGGGATGGCGTTGCAATATCAGAAGACTCACCGCTCTAATACGAAACGACCTCCAAGGAGCCTGGTTGACTTGGTTTCAAATTTCAGCACCACCGGTGCGAACAGCTCCCGAACACCTCTTGACTGGGAAATAAGGGCTATAGACTCGGGGCTTACAGAGTAATGGAAATAAGAGACAAGATAGGAGACACAGCAATCAACATGGATTCTAAACCAACAGATGACTCCATTCTCATCTCCATAACTCCAATCTTGTAGTGGATCTCGCAGTGATTGACTCACATCCTTCACCTTATCCAGTCGTTTTAGATGTGAACTCAATGACACATTCCTAACTTATAGTCCGTTTGAGTAGAAGTTCGAATCATGTTCCATCCATAGAAAAGTGCACGTCTGGCCTCAGACTTGGCAAAACTGCTTAAAAAGCGGGGGTTGGGGGTGGAGGGGTGATCATGTTTACGGTGATGTCCTCTAGACCTCTCAAGTTCTTCATCTCTATGCACTGCAATTCATGCATGTGCATTCATTACTCACTCCCATACTCTATTAGTCATTGGCTCTTTGCTCAGTCTCATCACACATTATCAGTGCGTAATGGGAAAGCGCTGTCTCGGGTGATTTCTTATAATGACAGACGATAAGTTAAATGCAGCAGTAACCTTCATTTTGGCCCAGTTTTGAGTGACAGATGCGTGCAATTATAACCTTTTTTAGGGTTGCTTCCAAATAGCTTAAGGAGGAGATGGTAGCAGCCAAATGACCACTCTCTCATTTAATAAGCTTCTCTCTTGTTTCTTGTTATGATAAGTCAGTAGTGTGTGTGTGTGTGTGTGTGTGTGTGAGAGAGAGAGAGAGAGAGAGAGAGAGAGAGAGAGAGAGAGAGAGAGAGAGAGAGAGAGAGAGAGAGAGAGAGAGAAAGAGAGAGAGTCACAGATGGAGGTGAAATGGTCCATGTCTGTAGTGTCCCCTGGTGAACAGCCACCAACCTCAGTTAACCAACCTTGATGAACCTGGGTTTTACTCTCATGCATTTTTGATTCTCAATTGAAGTGGATTAAGAATGGTGAAAGGACACTGTATGTTGGAATAGGTTCGGTATGGTTGGCTAAAGGTTGGCTGGGTTAAGACACAACAGCATTGGCTAGGATAGGATGGAACAGTACTTAATTGGATAGACTGCCTTAGTTTCATAATGGTTTTGTCACCCCCCTGCCAAAAAGGCTTTACTGTTAACAGATTTAAGCCCACAGTACCCCATTTAAACGTAATGACATCAGTCTGTAGACCGTTTCTCAGGGGTTTAGTCTGTTACAATGTGCTGTCAGACACAAAGTTGTGGCCATCCATAAACAATGCATTTCTAAGTAACTGCTTGTGGCCTTTGGCTCCTGTGCCATATGATGTACAATATTAGCGATGTTTACTGTATATGTTTGTATTCTGTGACCTTTCACGTGAGACAAAATGCGTTTGACTTGGATGAAAGTCATCCACGGAATTCACATCATGTCTATAAATAGGCCTTGCGGAGTTGTGCTGTTGTCGTGGCGGCAAATACAAGGGAAAGACAGAACATGGGTTCTGTTGATGGGTTGCATAAAATTAGCATTAATATTAATTGCATGTGAGAGAATTTGCTCCACTTACAGCACATACTCAGTGTTACTTACTGTTGCTGTTGAAACATCCCATCCTCTTCAATTTGAAAACACACCCAAACACACACCTCCAATGACACACACACTGACACAGACAGCCCTCCCGTGTACTGAACCCTTGCTTAGTAAAGACCTCTGAATTTGACCTCGGCGTTGAGTCGTGCATTTGAGCCCACCTGCCTAGTATTGGCGTTATAGCATGAACGCATGTACACATGAACGCACATACACATGAACTCACGTAAACATGAACGCATGTACACATGAACGCATGTACACATGAACGCATGAACACATGTACACATGAACACATGAACACATGTACACATGAACGCACACATGAGATTTGAGATGCATTGTGCGAACCCCAGCTGCTGTGTTTTTAGGACATGTGGGACTAATCTCTGTTCCTCCTTCCTTCTCCTCGTCTGTGTCATCCTGTCTACTGACTACTTTTACTATTTTAGTCTCGGAGCAGTTGTCTCCGGCGTACAGGTTACATCATTCACAGAGCACAGACAGAGCAGGTGAGATAACAGAGGTGGGAATCTATCCTCTGAGCGAGGATCAAGTCGGGTCTGTGTGTGTGTGGGTGGATGGGGGGTGGGGTGGGGGGGGGTACCCGTGTGAGTGCACGTGCATATCCAACAGGAATGATCATATATGGTGTGCTTCTTTTGTGTTGTATGTGTGTGTGAGAGGATCTGTGTGTGACAAAGACTTGATGCGTGTGAGAGGGTCTGTGTGTGACAAAGACTTGATGTGTGTGTGAGAGGGTCTGTGTTTGACAAAGACTTGATGTGTGTGTGAGATTGCCTCTCTCTTCGAGATCCAGACTGGAAGCCGAAAGAGAGACGGGGATTAGAATCCCGGCTCAGGAACGTAAGCAGGATGAAAGCTTTTGAAAATGCCTCATCCTCTCTTCCCCTCTCAAATTAGCATAACACCACGTAGTCTCTCTCTCTCTCTCTCTCGCTCTCCCTCTCCCTCCCTACCTCTCTCTCTCGTTACTTTGTCTAAACCTTTTTCTTATCCTCAGCATTCTCTCAATCTTGAACCCTTCGCTCTTCTTTGGTACTTCATCTTAAACCAACTATACCAACATTTTGTCTTTATCTATTTTAGGGGGTGAATGAACATCACTGGAGGCCTCCGAATTTCACAGCCAAATATGCTTTTGCACGCCGGGTGGCCTGTAATATGTTTGGAGATTTGTTGTGAGCCAGGAAACTTGGGCTCGCCACGTGCGTGTACTTTGTACAGTCTGCCCTCATTTTCTCCACAGGAGCTTTAGTATTTGTGTGTGTGTATATATGTGTGTATATGTATGTATTTGGGAGTGCGTGTGTGCTGACGTGCCTATTTAGCGTTTCAGCGTGTGTTGTGCTAAAAGGTCCTGAATTATTGGGTTGACTCATCACAACAACTATTTATAGAATCACAAGAAGGCGACCGCACATCCGTCAAATAAACAGGTTGGAGCTGCGGTGTGGTTGATTCTGTACTGAGATCAACTTCTCATTGTGTCCTCATGAAAATGTACTGAAAAAATGTAAGTGTCACTTCATGGTCTCTGCTACATCCTCGAAAATCTTTAAGAGCTCAAAAGACAGGCCTTGGAGAACTGAGTCTTGCACTTATCAAAGAATTAAGTGATTTATAATGCATGCGTTCTTCCAAGGATTGAGACTGAAAGCCTCCAGCCATGTCCATTGCTAGAAGTGAAGAGCTCTCTGTGGTAAAGCTGTGTTTGTACTGCATTGTTAGGGTGGGCCATACATATTTTTTTTTATGAATTAAGAGGGGTGTTCAAATCATGTATTTAGGTGTATATAACACAAATCTGAATGTTTTTTACAATTCTGAAAACCCTAACCTACATCAATTTGCAGCGGAATATTGTATTTTTCTGCTAATATTCCAGAATGACCTATTTTTCATTTGTGTGCCATCTACCTATCAGAAATAGTAATAATATGGTAGTTTGAAGAGGCTTATGAAATGAGAAATCTAATTTTATTTGATTTAGCCCTTTACATCTGAAAATCTGACCTATGGTTGTTGAGAGATATGTGGCAAATGGTGATCAGGATATGGGATTGAAGATGACTAATGCTGAAGATGAGTTTGTCCCTGACATTGAGCTCTTCCCTAAAACTGAATCTGAGCCTGTAGCAAAGGTACAAAAAAACTATGATGAGATTCCAAACACTGCCCTTGCTAGTGTAAGGTATGGCATAGGGCTGAGGCCAACTGCAGCTATAGCAACCGCAGCCCTGATTGATGCGGGAATCATCACAGAAGACAACACAAGTAAAGTGATTGATAAGAACAAGGTCAAAAGAGCACAGGAGAAGTTGATGCGAGAGCTGGGTGAAGAGTTTGAGGAGAAATGCAGGGAGGAGGGAGTGATCTCCTGCCTCCTCTTTGATGGGACGATTGACCTAACTAATGTAATGATGGAAGCTGAGGGCAGTGACCAATCCTTTCCTGCAAAAATCAAGGAAGAACATTATAGTGTTGCTAGTGAGCCTGGCAGTACCTACCTGTTCCACTTTACCCCAGAAAAAGCAACTAAACAGGAGAGTCACATGCTGAGCAGATTGCTAAGGTCCTGTTTGGGTGGCTAAAACAAAGGGGGTTTGACAAGACCTTGTTGGCCATTGGAGGAGACTCAACAAATGTCAACACTGGTGTACATGCTGGAGTAATGAGGAACTGGTCTGGGCTGCGTTTCCCGAAAGTGTCATAAGCCTGAGTTGTTCGTAGAATCCATTGTACGACAAATCTTAGTTTTACGGGCCGTTCCCAAAGACACCGTAGCTAAAGTGTCTCTTGAAAATTTGTAGCTCTTGAAAGCGCATAGATTAGCCTACTCCTTACGAGCATGTTTGGGAAACGCACGTAAGAAATATCGATGGTTTCATTATTTTGCTCGATCGTTGCTACGATCCATCGTTATCGGGAAACGCAGCCCTGGTTAGTGTGCAACCTCCACACTAGTGAACTACCCCTGCACCATCTCATTATTGACCTTGATGGCCCTACTATGGCAGACAACAAATTTTCCGGGCCCATAGGAAAGCTCCTTGATTCTGCTACAGACTTGGAAATTAATCCAAATTTCACCCAGATCTCTGTTAGCCCTCCACTTATCAAGTTGCCAGACAAGGTCATTCAAGATCTCTCAACTGATCAACACTATGGCTATAAGATTGTCTGTGCAGTCAGGGATGGAGTGCTACCTGCCAAGTTGGCTCTGTTGGAGATTGAACCAGTGAACCACAGCCGCTGGCTCACCACAGCAAACAGACTTCTTAGGCTCTGGGTGTCAAAGCACAGACTGAAAGGAAATAACAAAGAATCTGCAATTAATTGTCGAATTCATCATTGGAGTACTATCCATGTTGGTTCAATGCAAAGGTCAAGAACTCCTGGATTGAAGGACCTAGGCACATCCGGTTTCAACTGGATTGACTCCAATCTCAGAGGAAGGAGGTGCTGGATCTAGTTATGCCAACAGTGAGAAGATCTGCTTGGTATGCCCACAGTGAAGCCATACTCCAAACAATGCTGTGCTCAGAGGATCAGAGGGAGAGGATTGAGGCGGTGGAGAGAATCCTGGCCATGAGGGGAGAGTGGGACCCAGACACTCAGCTGGGAAGAACCAGCTGAACCAGAAGGACACCTGACATCCATTGTGATGCTTCAAGCATTGGTGACTTGATCAGCTGGTCAGAAGGTGTGTCAGAGCCACCTCTTACCTGCTCCGTAAGCACCTCGCTTGTGAAAAACTTCATCAACACCCCAATGGAGGTGCTCAACTGGCCTTGCCACACGCAAAGTATTGAGAGGGTTGTTAAAATGGTGACTGAGGCTTCTGCTAAGTACTTTTCACAAGAAAAGAGGGATGGAGCGATCAGGGCTCAGGAGACCAGCAGGAGGCTAATGTCCAAGAATGAATCAAAGAAGGACTTGTGTAACCTGCCAAAGTTCAGGAAGTCAGGAGATTGTTCCTTGTAATGATATCCAATAATATTCATGCAGTTCACTAGCTAATAAATATGTACATTTGATTTGGCTCTGTAAATCTGAATGATTTCCCTTATATCTTTCAATATCTTATAAAAGTGATTCGGAAGGGTAATATTGGCAATTAAAAAAATAAAAAATGATGTAGCTTAGAGTCATCCTATCAAAAAAATAAGCTCATATTTGAATTCCCCATAGAAAAATACATAATTTAGACACCCCTCATATTAGAATTTCCTTTAGATTCATGTTAGCACCTGAGTATGGCCCGCCCTACTGCATTGTAGTTGTGGCTGTTCCTTCAGACTTTCTCCCTATCTGGGTCAAAGATTCACCTACAAATACACAACAGAAAACACATCTATTTTCATGATGTAAGGATCAGACTTTGTTCAAGTGCGAGGTGGCCTAATTTTGTATTTATTGCCTTGAAGTGTTTTTCAACCGTTAAGCACTATCCATGTGGGGATACATGCCCCACTTCCATCATGTGAGCTTGACTGTGTTGTATGTATGGTGCGTGCGTGTGTGTGGGGGATTATCTATTTACACAAGATCCATGTTTGTGTACATGTCCGTAAATATGTAATACTCTGTGATAAATGTGATGATACTAATTAGTTTCATGATGAATGAACATTGATTTAATTTAATGTTTCTGATTAATGGGGTAGATAGATCCACTAGCCACAGCATTATCAGAACACACGTGACCGGCATGAGTCTTTCCTCTAAGCATATTGTCCTGGTAACTGGGTGGGACACTGGGAGGGATGGGACGTGTCATAAGCCCCTTTGTAAGAGAGAGAGAGAGAGAGAGAGAGAGAGAGAGAGAGAGAGAGAGAGAACAGGGGGCAGCAAGACAGTAACCAAAATACAAAATAAAATGATAGAGAACGAGAGAGTATTTGTCCGAAATTTGTCCAAAATAAGTAGTCGAATCATGTGGCCATGAATCCATATGATTTGCAAACATCAAAGCCTGAATGCCAGATTGACTATTAATTACTGAAAGAAAGAGAGAGAGAAAGAGAGAGAGAGAGAGAGAAAGAGAGAGAGAGAGAGAGAGAAGGTTAGATAGAGAGTATCATGAGAGGAGAGAGGGGGTGGGCTCGATGACAAAGCCAGCCAGAGAGCATGGAGACAGAGAGGTCCACATACAGAGACAGAGCCAGCTTGTAGAAATATGTTTGCTCAACAAATATGACAGCCAGCTATATTTAGTAGCAGTCTGGGATACAGTACAGCTGCTTTCTGCTGGTGATGAGGGTTAGTGGGAGAACGCTGAGTTCTTGGGATTGAGAGTGTGTGTGTGTGTGTGTGTGTGTGTGAAAGAGAGAGAGAGAGAGAGTGAGACAGAAGGGAGAGAGGGAAGCAGGAGAGAGAGGGAATGGAAGAAAAAGAGGGAAAGAGAGAGACCGGGGAAGCAAGGGAGAGAAGGTTAGCACTCTCTGTCTCCTCATCTTGCAGGATGTGCGATCTCTTTGCTACACCAATTCCCTCTCACGCTGTGTGAAATATTCAAAAAACTCCATTTGCACCTTCAGAGCTCTTGGTGGTGAGTAAGAGGTAAAGTGTGAAAATCAATTTTCAAAACAAATCTGGTCTCAAGGCAAGATAGAGAACCCCATGATAGGAACGTGTCCCCTGTGTTCTTAAGAGCAAGACTTCGAGTGTTGATGAGCGAGTTTGATAATTGTAGGCCAAAAAGTGTGTGTGTGTGTGTGTGTATTTCTGGGCTTTGTGTGCAGAGTACAGAGCGTGCACAGGTCTGTGGGCCGACCTCAGAGTGTGTGAGACTGACAAGAAAAGGTGGAGCAGGAGAGCGAGGGAATGAGGGAGCGACAGACAGTTGGCAAGGGGGGTAGCAGAGTTTGTTAGGGGGTCTGTAGGAGATTCATGAGAGCGAGGGAGAAAACTAATTTTAACTTTTGGGGGCCACCAGGAACAAACTTTGCACTGTGAGAATTGACAAAACTGAAAACGTGTCACTTCTCCAAGTTTTCATTTCAAATTTCATTTCCTCACCAATGGAAGATGAAACCCTGACTTAATCAATTATTGCATGGAAGGACACACTAGACTGTTGTAGCAAGGAAAATCCTTGAATAAACCTATAATCTCCGTTTGTTTGTCAAGAACCATGCACATGCTCTAAAGTACCACAGCTTGGCAAAGGAACTGTCCAAGGTCCTGATTTGTGTGGTCCTATCCATGGTTCCGAGAATGTCGCTCCTCCACAGTGGTGGGGAACATTCTGGGGTTGCTGGGAGTTGAAGTTCTTTTCACCTGTAAGACTTCCCTTGCTTCATATGCTAATCAGTCAATGTCATTCATTGAGGGAAGGTGGTGACCATGTCAATTCACAGCAATGCTTGTAGTCCTCCATCACTAACTCTTGACTTGCCCATCAGATGGTTACTTCTTCTTGAACCCTCCCTCCCTGTCTCTCCTACCCAGTCCCTGAGTCCCCCTCTTTCTTTTTCAGTCCGTTCCTCCCTTCCGCGCCCCTCCTTCACCTCTTCCTCGATTCTTTGAAACGGAGAGAGACGTAGAAGGAGGACTTGGTCTCCCCGTCGCCCTTCCTCTCTTCCCCGCGCTCCCCCAGCCCCAGGGCTGTGGCCCCTCTCCCCTGGGTCCCTCCTCTCCCCGATCCCCCATGTCCTCTCAGAGTCCTGGCCGTGCTGTCTGGCTGGGTGAGGCTCCTCTTTCCTGGGTCCCTCCTCTCCCCGATCCCCCATGTCCTCTCAGGGTCCTGGCCGTGCTGTCTGGCTGGGTGAGGCTCCTCTTCCCTGGGTCCTTCGTCTCTTTCAGCCTCTTGGATCTTCCCAGCTCATCACATCCGCCTCCGTTGCGTGCTCCACCCCTGTTCGCGACACGCTTCATTTCCATCCTGGCCTCTCACAGGTCCTCGATCGCCCCGCTGGGCCTCGTCAACCAGCGCTCTGTCACGGCTGCGTTGGCGCTGCTCCAGGCTGGCGTTCAGACTGTGGGTCGGACTACGGAGACCACTGGTCACATCTGCAGGAGAACCAGGCCCTGGTCCACCACTCCAGGCCCCCCTGCTGGGCCGTGACCCATCCTGAGCCCCTGTCAGGGGCCTGGGGCTCTCACAACCCCTGCCGACAGAACTCCCAGTTTGACTGAGTGGGATCATCTCGAGTGAGATGATCCATCCTGATCGGACTTCTTCTTTACTGGACCAGGCTGTATTAGGAGCTTGGCTCCGCCAATCTTTATTTCCCAGGGGTGTTATCAATTGGTGCAGACCCACATGCCTCTGGGCGCAATTGGAGAAATACAAATAATCAGAGCAACAAAATGTCATCTTTGGTGTTCACGGAAATGCCTCAAAGATGCTCCTCTGTACAGTCATTGTATTAAACCTGCCCCATATAACAATTGTGATTGTCCCTACCACAGTCTGATAGGAGGGAACGGGGCGGGTGTCCAGACCCATCTGCCAGAGCAGATAACAATGTAGAAGCAGATTTTGTCCCAGGCTACAAGGTGGAAAAATAAAAACTCAATTCGACTACTTGCCTTGACCCATACTGTAAGCCATTTCATAACCTTACTACATTCTTGACAAAGAGGTCATGCTAGATATAGACACAGTTTTTGAAGGATTCAAAATCTTTGTGTCTATTCCAATATGTAATGATGGTATTCAATGACACAAATCTGTGTTCTAGAAAGAGTGGTCTGGAGTCGCAGAGGTCCGATAATATCAGCTTTAATGCAGCAGTTGGAAATCAACAAGTACAGAGCTCTGGGGTTGTCTACGTTTCCCTACCCGCAACAGAGTTTGGGCTGGTTCACGAAGTCCAACTGGCTATCTGTCCCTCCCCAGCATATATTTATACAGTGCAATTGAAACACAAGTATTAAAAAAGGGTTGAGCTTGTTCTCTCGTGCATCAGGGAGTTGTTCTTGCCTACGCGTCCCACCTGCTCGGGTGCCGTCTCCACCCGGTTTCAAGGTTGTTTCTGAAAATGAGCCTGCTTCCCACACCCAGTGTGAGACCCAATGTTTAAGCCTGAGCACACTTCTAAGTTCATAACTTTAATAAGCACAATGCATAACTTCAATAAGCACAATATATTCTTTATTTTCCCCAAATCCAGTATGCTTATAACTGTACATTTAAAATTGAATACTGAAAAGGTTTCAGAACAGCCAATAGCGTTTACCAGAGTGAAGCTTGCTGGATGACATATAATACACTAGATACAGTATCTTACAGTATATTTAAAGACGCGACACTCAGCTGAAAATACCTCTGCACTTTCTCCCCTCTCCCCTCCATTCCTCTGCCATAAAGCCTAACTAACTGGCAAATGACTCTGCCCCCAATGACTTCTTATCTAAGCCAATAGCTGAGTGTGTTAGTTATTTCCGTGCCATCTAGTTCATCAGGAGTGAAAGGCTATAGACACAGCACCACATATGGAAGGCTGTCAGCAGAATTTATTAAACTAATTTCATGGCTGAGGAAATACAACACCCGGAGTAGACCTTTCTGACAGCCATTCCTGTAAACCTCTCAGTGTCGCATTACACTTCTGTTGAAACTTTCCGTTTATAGCAATGCACTGTATGTGTCTCACAGGGATTTAGGCCGACACAAAACACATTAGCTTGACATTTATCGCCTTGTCAGCACAGATTGTTTACCTGGTACCTAATAAGAAGCCATATCTCCAAACAACTTGAGCTTTAATTTCCAACACAAGTTCAAAAATCCCTTCTGGAACCTGAGACGACCTTTCAGATCCCGCTCCCTTTTCCTTATCTCTGGCCTTAAATACTGCAGCTATCTAAGTCACACTTAATCCTTCTCTTAATGATAACTAAGGAGCAGAACTAGAACATCCAAATCGCAGGCTGAGAATTAAAGAATCTCTCTGTTGGCTTTCAGCCAGGCCTTTGCGGTGTTCGGTGCTGGGACTGACTGGCGGGGGGGGTGAGACACAGGTCACAAGAAGCTATAGCGACCATGGTTTTATAAGATGGTTAGCTGGAGAGAAAGAGACAAATCGAGCAACAGAAGGAGAGAGAGAGGGAGAGAGACAGAGAGAAAGAGAGAGAGAGAGAGAGAGAGAGAGAGAGAGAGAGAGAGAGAGAGAGAGAGAGAGAGAGAGAGAGAGAGAGAGAGAGAGAGGAGGGAGAGAGGGAGAGAGACAGAGACAGAGAGAGAGAGAGAGAGAGAGAGAGAGAGAGAGAGAGAGAGAGAGAGAGAGAGAGAGAGAGAGAGAGAGAGAGAGAGAGAGAGAGAGAGAGAGAGAGAGAGAGAGAGAGAGAGAGAGAGATAGAGAAGCTTATGGAAGCTCTGGCAGGACAGAGCAGCTGGAAGGCCCCAGGCAGCAGCTCTCACAGGGGGGGACGGCAGGAGATTTAGAAAAAGAGATGAAGAAGCAGAAAGAATGGTTTCCACGTTTCTGAAAACAGGAAATATAAAACAGGTGGACAAGAGAGAAGAAAGGACGTCATTTGAGCAAGTGCAAATTGGAAATAAATTGTGGAAATGTGAGAGGCTAGAGAAAATGGGACAAGATAAACACATCTGACGAGCAAGATGGAGGGAAGCATAGCAGAGGATAACTGAAATAAAGAAGTCAAACATGGAGACGTTCCAAAGAATAGGATCAAGTGTGAGCCAGGAAACTGGGTTAGCAAGGTGGGCGGGATGATGGTGAAAATGGATGAACAGGAGAAATGAGGGATCAGCAGTTTATGAAGGTCGACAGAGAACTGTAAGTCAAGAATCGAAAGAGGGAGAGAAAAGGAAAGAGAGAAGGAAAGAGAGAGAGAGAGAGAGAGAGAGAGAGAGAGAGAGAGAGAGGGAAAGAGAGAGAGAGGAAGAGGAGGAGAGAGAGAGGAGAGGGAGGAGGAGAGAGAGAGAAATGAGAGGGAGAGAGAGATGGAGAGTTGCAGAGCATGCTATCTCAGGCTTTCCTTTATCTTACTGACATTTGACAGATGGGGAAAAATGTGTGACACAAATGAGCACCTTGGCTGACACTGAGTGGTGAGGCCACCGAAATACATTCTTTGTGTATCGGTGAGTGTAAGTTAGTCTACTGACTGAACATAAGAGAGGGAGAGATGATAGGTATCATCACTTTGAGAATATCTGTTACCACCATTGTAAGTTAGGCAACGTGCGTGTCTGTATGAAATAGGGTCTGTAGGAAATTCATTAACCCTGATTAATTAATTCTTGATTATTATTTGAACTGGCAAAATGCTTCCTGACATGAAGACCATTACTTTATTTTGCCAGGGGGCAACTTTCCTTCTAAGTATTTTCACAGCTGACGACAACTGACATTGGACAGCTAGACACCCTTTATCTAGATGACTCAATAATACATATGCTACTCCTTGACAGGCCGTTTCTCGCCAGCAAACACATCCCTTTAACGCTGTTGACCCTGAAACACTCAGACCGTGCCTAAATAATGCATTGCATCTCCAAAACAACCCCTCCGGTTGTTTAGCGCGTGCGTGTGTGAGTGTGGGTGTGGAAGAATGCAAACGCCACAGCTGGCTTGGGAAAGCATGTGTCACTTGAGCTGAAGGCCATCTTGCGATGGAGCGACTGACTCGATGGCGCAGTGTTGCAGTGCACAGTGGGAGTTCGCCTGCCTGAGTCAGCACAGCAGAAACCGACACCGGCCAAGTAGCTCATCAGAGGTACCAGCAAGTCATCAAGGCGTAAAGGCTCTGGCTCCAGGTCACAGGTGAAGAGAGTCTCCGAGCCAGGTGTCTATTAAGACGCTGGGAGGTAGCCAGGAGATAGTGCCGGAGGCCATCACTCTCATTTGAGCTATATGTCTCAGTGGCATCATCTCATATCCTCTCACCATCCCTCCCTGTTTTCAGATCAGCACAAATGAAGGAGAGAACCTGAGTAGAGGAATCCAATTAAAATGGCCGAACCGCCACTCAGAAGATACAATCCATATCTTTAACATGCAGGCTTCTGTCCAAGACCGCCATTATGAACGCACGTGACCCTATACACATTAATCCCCAGCTCTGTCCCTGAAAGTGTTAGTAAGAGTACATGTGTGGAATGGATTTGAAATGAAAACACAATAGACTTTGATTGAGCGCTAGTCAATGTCACAGCTAAATGAGCATTGAGTGGGTAGAGGCCAGTCAAAAGGGCGTGCTGCAACATTGCAGGAGGTGGCGTACATCCTACCAAGACCCACAGGAGGGGGCGCTGTGCTCCCACCCCATCCACCTCCTTCTCCCCAGTCCTGCGAGGAACGAGAACGACCAGGTTCCGTATAGGGCGTCGTCATGTGCACGAGAGAACCATGGCCGACCATGTCAGCTCCACGCACAGCATCTCTCCGCTCAGAGGATTTGATCGCTCCACACCATGTATTGCCATCTGATGGCATTGTGAAAGTCAACTTCGGGGTGGGGAGATTTCTGTACGCAAACATAAATCAATGTTGACGTAAAAAGAGGGGCGTTTTTTTACCCTGCGTTATACGTCTATGTACAAAAGTGACACGATGGGTACTTAATCTTTCCACATTCCTTCAGGTTGACATACTAACATTTTCTTCTGGCTTCTTAATAAGGGTGTTCACACACATGCTGATAAGCCCTACTTTTTAAATGTATAATTGCATAATAATAACTTTGCATTTAATAAATAAGAAGTCAACTAACTGTAACCAACCCATTCTATGTCCCTAATAAAATAAATGGTATTTTACAGTCTCCTTAGATCTTTCTTTGTTTACATTTTAATTGCCTTGTCCCCTCTTCTCTGTTTTGTGTACAGGCATGAACAATCTTTTAACCCCTAATCATCACCACAGGGATTCCATCCTGGAGGGACAAACATTTGTTTCCTCCACTAATGAGGACTACAGTGTAGCTCATTGCTGACATCTACTGGGCAGTTTATGTAACAACATGTCTCTTGAATTGGCCGTGATCTATGGAGAGATGGCAGGCCAACGGTCTGATTAGATCTTAAACACCGTATTAAGAGATGTTTCTTTTTTGTTAGAACTGCTGATTTGGCCTTCAATGTTCCACTCTGGCCAGTTGCTGATGAACCAATTCTGAATTTAGTTATTGTAAGCAATCAGAAATCAGCCACCTTGTGGCTATGACCCTGCTTTAAATATCATTAGCACACAAGCCAACACAAGTTAAATAAAATAAATGATCACAACAAATACTTGGCATGGAAATATTTTATATTCATACATCTCTATGCTAAAAATAAGCACAGGGGTTTATGTACTTATATAGCATAAAATCACTGATATCTACACAAACCTGCCCCGTAAACATGTTAAGTGGTATCAAAACCTATGATCCCCCATCACATGGCACAAAATCAAGGCATTTTAAACTGTACAATAAGATGTTAGAAACCTTTTGATAATACTTCATAAAACAAATGTCATAGTTCTTTATAAAACCACTGGTAAATAGAAATGATTTACATTTAGTCATTTGCAAACTCCAATTAAAGTATGCCTGATCATCTTTACCTTAAAACTTAAACTCTGACTTAAAATATCATTAAGATCATAAGAGAAAGAAGGGGAAAAAAGTCTGATATCACACAGCAGATGAAATAAAATGCCACATGTTGATGATGTTATTGAAACATTTGTAGGCAAAACTTGATGTCAAAGGGTGAACAAATTGGATTCAGATCATGTGCTAGAGCACCCACAGTGTACGACCAACTTGTGTATCAGTAATGCACGCAAACTAACAAAAACACATATTCTGCTTAAAAAAATCGACCAATGTTTGAATTTTGAACACAGTCAAGTCATTTGGTACTTGCATCCTCCATCCTTTTAACTTCAGGCAACTTCAAAGTCTTAGCCAGGGCAGATATCGCATGCATAACGAGAGATTCTTTGTTGGTGAGAAACGTGTCTACTTTGAGGGTTAAAGGTTGCCCGTGAGGGCAGAGTCCATGAGGTCGTCGTCTTCATTTCGCATGTAGACAGGACTGGGTCTCAAGGGGCGGTCCGACCCCATCATGGACATCGACGAATCAGAAGCCGAGATGGGAGACCTCGACCAACTGTCGGCTTTCATCGGATGCGACGTCGGGCCCATGGACATGGAGGATTTCTTCTTCTCCTTCTCCCTCTCTCGCTCCCTCTCTCTGTCTCTCTCTCGTTCCCTTTCCTTCTGTTTCTTCTTCTCCTTCTTATGCTTCTTGTGTCTCTCCCCGGAGCTGAGGGGCACGGAGCTCATGTAGTCCTGCGGCGGGAGGGGCCGCATGCTCTGGTCGTCGTCCGAGCTCGGACTGTTCTGGTGGGACTTCTCCGCCACCGAGCTGCTCCCCGACTCGCTCTCGCTGTCGTGGTTGAGCGGCACGTACCCCGGGGAGCGGCTGTGGCTGGGAGACGAGCGGTCGTGCTTGGGGGTGGAGCCGCTGAACAGCGGCGACGCTTTGAGGCCCGAGTGCTGGGGGCGCGTCGACTCGCCGCCGGAACCTTCCCCGGGTTTCTGGAGCGTCACCTTGGCCTTGATGCTCGGGGAGGCGCTGTCCGGTTTGCTGATGATGATCTTTGCCACGCCCGTGCTGCACACCGCGCCCGTCTTGGGGTCGATCATCTTCTTCTCCCCGCTGTTGCCCCCCGAAACGGACACTTTGGCCTTGCCCTCTTTGTCCATCTTGTCCCGTTTGCTGAGGTACTCCCCGCTTTGCGACGACATGACATGCTTCGAGGAGGGGCCGAGGTTTGGAGGCCCGCCCCCCGCCCCGCCCGGGGGCGGAGGGCCACCCCCGCCGCCCCCCCCGCTGACAGGGGGGCCGCCTTCGCAACCCTCCTCTGAGCCCCCGGTGCCGCTGCCCACACTCTTGAGCTTGTCTATGACGGCGATCAGGGAGGGTTTCTTGTTGCGACTGGGAGACTTGCCCTTGGCATTGGGGTTGTTTGCATTGTTTTGTCCACCTCCACCACCACCCCCTCCTCCTCCCCCTCCACTCCCTCCTCCTCCACCTCCGCCACTCCCTCCTCCTCCTCCCCCTCCACCCCCACTACCTCCACCTCCCCCCCCACCCCCTCCTCCACCACCACCACCATACTGAGACTGGGAGCCTCCTGAAAAGGCCATGTTGCCAGAGGACGAGCTTGACGAGGACGTGGAAGAGGAGGAGCCAGAGGAGGAGCCGCCCCCCATGGGTTTCTGGGAGCCCATTCCACCTCCTCCTCCGGAGGAGGACTTGGACCCCCCTGATCCGCCGCCCCCGGAGCCCATTGGGGATTTAGCCTTGGAAGAGGGTGGCGTCCCTGGAACCTGCGACTGCTGCATCTTCATGGGGGACGACAGCTTGTCGGAGCCCCCGGAGCGAGAATGCGAGGGCGAGATGTTGGGCTTGATGCTGGGATTCATGAGGGACCCGGGGGGCTTCCCCCCCTGGGGCTTGATCTTGTTCCCGCTTCCCACGCCACCTCCACTGCTTCCTGACCCAGAGAGGCCATGTTTGGTGATGGGGGAGGAGCCCGGCTTGCCGACACCCATTCCCTGAGATGAGCTTTTGGACTGCGAGAGTCCACCTCCAACCCCTCCACCACCCCCCACACTCCCAGGCTTGGAGCTGCCACTGTGGCCCATGGAGCCCTCCTTGCTCTTCATCTTCCCAGAGGAAGAGGAGGAGTGGGAGTGGTGGCTCTTGCTGCCGCCCATGCCTCCCGTGCCTCCGGCTCCGCTCCCTGCAGAGCTGCTGGAGGTGTATCCCCCGTGGGACAACGTCTTCCCCCCGGTTATGGTCCCTTTGGGGATCTGGATGGTAATTTTGGGGATGGGTGGCGTGGCGCCTCCAGGTGGGGTCTGGGAGCGCCCCGAGCTACCGGGGGACTTGGACCCCCCTCCGCCCATGCTGCCCCCGGAACCCGAGCCCACGCTGGGCGGGGTGTAAGGCCGCCCCCCTGAGCTGTGAGAAGGGGACTTCCCGTCCGGGTCGAGCTTCTTGCGTTTGGGGGGCTTCCCCTCTTTGGACTTGCCCTCGCTGGAGGGGGTGCGGCTTCGCTTGACCTGCTTCCCCTCAGAGGACAGTCCTCCGCCCATCATCCCCAGCCCCGCGCTGCTCCCGCTGCCGATACCGATGTCGTCCTTAGCCCTCATCATCCCCTGCTGCTGCTGCTGCTTGGCTTTCGTCTCGCCGCTCTTGAAGTCACTTCCAGCCCCCCCCATGCCCATCATGAGGGGGCTCTGCCCGTCCCCCGCCAGGGAGGAGTGGGCGTCCCCCAGATCCGGGGCCTGACCCAGCAGAGGCTTGCCCCCTCCGCCGCTCCCGCCGAACACCATGTCGAAAGGGTCTTTGAGCGACGGGTCGGGGGTGCTCTGGCCGTGGGGGGTGGGGTTCTGGGGGGTGCCCGAGGGCGTGTTCTGCTGGCTGCTCCCCCCGAAGCCTTTGACGAGGTCCATGTCTCCGTCGGCGCTCGGGGAGCTGTCCTCGAAGTAGGCCTGCGGGAAGCCGTGGCTGGACGCCAGCAGCTCGGGGTTGAAGTCCACCGCGTCGGGGAAGAAGTTGGTGGACGACGTGTCGCTGTTGGGGGTGGCGGCCGTGGCCGCCGCCTCGGCGATGAGGTCGGCGGCGTCCGTGAAGGGGTTCTCGTTGCTGTTGGCGTTGAAGATGTCCGCCTCGAACACGGCGCTGCCCTGGCCCGAGCTGGACGAGTCGCGGATGGGCGTGCCCAGGGCGCCCCCTTCGTCGCCCCCGCTGCCCATGTGGTGCTGCCCGTGCCCTCCGCTCCCGCCGCCGCCCTTGCCCGTCTGCTCGGGCAGATCCGACAGGATCTCCGTGATGTCGGCCCCGATGCTGTCCGAGCTGGACAGGCGGACGTCCCGCATGCGAGGAGGTTGCGGCGCCTGCTGCTGGGACTGGACGTGCGACTGCGCGTGATAGGACACCCCGGGCCCGGAGGGCGGCGTCCCGCACTGGCTGGGCGCCGGGGTGATGTTGTGGGGCGTGTCCAGGCCGTCGCCCGGCAGGTTGACGTCAAAGATGGGGTTCTGGGAGGTGTCCACGTCCATGGAGAAGAGCTCGCGGTGGAAGTCGTCCTCGTGGCTGGACGGGTGCTGGTGATGGTGCTGCATGGACGACTGCTGCTGCTTCCCACCCATACCACCACCTCCGCCGCCCCCAGACATGACCCCACCCTTCTCCGTCCCCCGCGGGCGCTTCTTCTTTCCCTTGGTGCCGCCCCCAGGGCAGGTGCCCCCCCCCATGCCGTCCGTGCGAGGCGAACCCGACGACGAATTCTGCCTCTCCAGGGGGCTGGACCCGTACAGTACTGCGAAGTCTTGGGCGGGGTTATCTTTCAGCAGGTTCATCAACATGGGATGGTTCTTGGTGTTGCTGGCCGGTGATGATGTCGGGGGCGGGGTTTGGGGAGGCTGGGAGCCGGACGAGGCATTCTGAGGGCCGGGACTTGAACCCACGCTGCCTGTGATCTGCAACAAGCTGGTCAGTATGGGATTCTGGGTCACTTTGCTGAAATCGTCTGAGTGACCTTGCTGCTGTTGTTGTTGTTGCTGTTGTTGTTGTTGCTGCTGCTGCTGCTGTTGCTGTTGAAGCTGTTGCTGATTGGCTGCCCCACCCTGAGGCATGCACTCTCCGCCTTGCCCTTGACTGCGACCCATCCCATACATCGAACTGATTGGCCCAGGGAAGGCGCCACCAGGGCCGCCACTGGTGCCGCCGGTTGGCGTGTTGCCTCCGCTCATCCCAGGGAGCCCCATGGGATTGCTTCCATCTGCGCCTGTGGCCATGCTGTAGCTGGGGCTGCCAGCAGGGGGCAGGTTCTTCTTCACCATGATCTCCACCGTCTCGGCTATGAGCGAGAGGGCTGGCGTGTCCGCCTGGATGGTCTCGGCCTTCCTCCGGATGGCCCGCATGGTCACGGGGATGGACATGCACCTGGGGAGGGCAGAGGAAAAGCATGGTGTCAGGTGGTGTCAGGTGGTGTCAGGTGGTGTCAGGTGGTGTCCGATGGTGTCAGGTGGTGTCAGGTGGTGTCAGGTGGTGTCAGGTGGTGTCAGGTGGTGTCCGATGGTGTCCGGTGGTGTCAGGTGGTGTCAGGTGGTGTCACGTGGTGTCAGGTGGTGTCAGGTGGTGTCAGGTGGTGTCAGGTGGTGTCAGATGGTGTCAGGTGGTGTCAGGTGGTGTCAGGTGGTGTCAGGTGGTGTCAGGTGGTGTCAGGTGGTGTCAGATGGTGTCAGGTGGTGTCAGGTGGTGTCAGGTGGTGTCAGGTGGTGTCAGGTGGTGTCAGGTGGTGTCAGGTGGTGTCAGATGGTGTCAGGTGGTGTCAGGTGGTGTCAGGTGGTGTCAGGTGGTGTCAGGTGGTGTCAGGTGGTGTCAGATGGTGTCAGATGGTGTCAGATGGTGTCAGATGGTGTCAGATGAAGGAAAAATCGAAGATTACGGCTGATTAAATTAAAGAGGTCTTGAGCTGATTACAGTTTAAGCTGTTTATTTCTAATAGTGCCACAAATCACTAAGTGGCTCTGTGTCCAGTTAAACACGTCTCCCAGCTTCAACTAAAATTGTTTTAATATTAAGTAGAATTTAAAAAAAAAATGCTGGAACCTATAGGGACCTGGTGTCTTCCTAAACATGCTGCCGCAGTACTTTGTACCACCCTTGCTTATTTGAGACGATCATCTGCTACGTCATAGCATCAAGAGGAGCCTGCTGAGGGGAAAAATCGACACCCACCTCTGAACCACTTTAGTGATAAAATCGTCGGTGCAGATCAAGGCGTCTGATAGGCCCTTGTAGAGCTTGCAGGACACCTGCCTGGAGTCTATCACCTCCATCACCACTGCAGCAACAAGGGAGAGGGAGGAAGAGATTCCAAAGTAGGTTAGCTGAGAACAAACAAGTGAAAAGGCACGTATGTGGGTTGACGTGAGTGCCGGGCAGGATGCTCACCACAGACGAGAGACTCGTTGACAGGGTGCTGGAAGGACACGCTGAAGCTGGAGTCTGTCAGGGGACACACCTCAAACTGGAGTATACCCGGGGTTTCTGAAACAAGCACAGATGAGCAAAATCTTTCATCGTTTGACACTTATTTAAGTCAAGAGATCGAACTAATAAAGTGAGGGTGATCCAATCAGGACAGGTGAAAACGTCTCCGTAACCAATCACATCACAGCGGGCTGCTCTTGCTCCATCGCAGCCAGCCCCACTCACCCTCCTTGATGAAGGTGCGTTTGACGCAACTGCCGATCAGCGTGTTGTAGGCCGCCTGGTGTCGAATGACGTCCAGCAGGGCCGGCACCTGGGCCGGGTGGCGGAAGGGGATCTTGGAGACCAGCGCCCCCTGCAGGGAGCGCCCATCCTGCACCGGGGCGTCGCCGTTCAGGAAGTAGCAGTGCTGCTGGTCAGGTAGCGACTGCGGCGAGAGAGAACATGTTCGGAGGATATAGCTAACCGTCTTTGGATCTAATAAACATGTCTGACTATCCGTCAGTGCTGTCTGTTGTCTGTATTCCTTTTGGGTTTCTTTTCTCCACTGCGACGGACCAATCACACCGATCGAACAGCTTTTACATGAGAGAGCCGGCCTCGACGGTCAGAATCAGAGGGGAGGTAGAGGTGGGATGGAGAACAGGTGTATGTAACACTGGTTATCCTATCAGGAAGTGGTTCCCTCGGCCCTACTCGTGATTCCTGGACCTGGCTCCTGTTCCTGTCTAACGCTGGCCTGGAGTGAGGAGTTACTCACGGCATAGAAGCGCATGTGGTGCGTGGGTGGAGGGCTTCCCTCCTCCTGCAGGTGGCTCTGGATGATGAGTTCGTAGAGGTTGGCCAGCGTGGGGGGAGCCTCAAACACAGGGATCCCTGGAGAGGGGAGAGGTTAGAACAGCCTGGCCCTTTCTCTATTCTGGTCCTCGGGACCCCCTGCCCCGCATGGTTCAGATGTTATATCTATCTATAACATGCAGGATAGGGGGTCTTGAGTACCGGGATTGAGAAAGGCTGAGTTAGCAGGTCACATCTCACACACACTGGTGTGCACTGGTGACACACAATTGGGGGCAGACAAACACACTGGTGTACAAGCAGTAACACACGCAAATCTACACACACACACACACCACGCTTTACATCTCACCTGTAGCATTGCCCATTCTCTGGATAAAGGACAGGGAGAAGGGCATCGGCTGGTTCATCTTCAGGAAGAAACAGGCAGGCAGGTCCACACAGTTGGAGTTGGTGACTGAGGAGAAAGATGGGGTTCTAAAGCACACACACACACACATTATAGAGGTTAAAACATTGGTTGTTGTTGTTACACATTGATGAAAGACATTTCAGACCCTGGTGTGTGCGTGTGTGTGTGTGTGTGTGAGTGCTCCAGTTTCTAGTTGGTACTGAATTAGCCCCCAGAGAGTTTATAACAACGATTTAGCAAAATAAAAGGGTAATTACCTATATCTGTGAATAATTTTTCATGTGCTTGGGAATACTGTCCCGCCACATGTAATGTATAAATAATTTCCCCTGACTTAGTTACTTTTCATACTTTATATTCTTTATGCATCTGATTCGCTTATTTATTTAATTGCTGCTACAGTACATTGTTGACTTAAACCTCATCCTATGCGTTTCATTGTCAAGATGACGTAAACACTCTGTATATTTGATAAATAGAACACTTAGACAAGTACTCCCTTTATCCCAGAGGTACTATCTGTATCCACAACACAGAGGCAGAGGAGAAGCAGCTCAGTCAGGTGGGTCTGTCGAGTGGTACTCACCCCTTGTTGTCTACTGGGTGGGATCCAGTGATGAGGGGTGCGATGGGGAGCTTGTAGACAGAGGAAGTTCCTTCTACTGTTACGGAGACACTGACGCCCAGAGAACGAGGCACTGTGCAGAGCAGGGGCATGAAGCATGATCTGTGAGCGCTCTGATGGGGACGATGCGTTCTTTCAAACGGAATTCGTTTGCTCGATTCATTCTTATCAAACCCAGCGAGCCTGTTTCCTTCAGTCAATTCAACTCCGATCATAATCGGAGACAGCGGGTGTGATTCACCATCGGTCCTCTCACCGTTTGTATCTGTGAAGTTGAGCTGTGTTCCGGTTCCTTCCTCGAACACGTCATAGGGAGACACGTAGCACTGCAGAGAAACAAGATGGCCGCCGCTCCTGGCCGTCAGCAGGCCCACGCTACCATGGATGATGGTCTCCACCGTGTTTGCGTTTGTGGCTAACCTGCAACACGCACAACTAGTGTTGTTACTGTGGTCAACAACAAAACTAGGTTTTGGGAAAAAACACTGAAATTGCCTCTAGAACTTGCCGTTGGGACGGGACCTTACCTGAACATGTGCATCATCTTGGTCAGATCCAGTTCCAGAGATTGCAGGGCCAGGTACATTTTGGTTTTCAGTTTACTAGACAGGAACAGAATAATTTTATTTTTTAACAAAGTAATTCACAGTACACTTCCAAATGTATATAACACATAATTAAGAAAAGCTAAGACAGTGCTGCTACTGTGATTATGATGATTTAAGGTGATTACTCATCGTTTACATTAATAAACATACAATACTAAACTAAAAACGTATTTATTTAACAGTGGAATTTGCTTTCACACTCTTTTGAGGTTTACATTCATTCTCAAGACGTTGCACCTCTATCTGCTGGATCAAACACCTCAAAGATAAACATCTGACAAACCGAAATGGGATTTAATGACATCAGGAACTTACTTATCTCCTGGAAGCTTGTACAGGTTGACCAGACCTTTGAGGTGTTTAGAAAATTCTTCAAAGTTCTTTTCCCTGTATGAGGCATGTGAGAGTGGTTGGCAGAAAGTCAGGGTGATGTTAATTAAGTAGCCATGGCATAAGCAGCTTTGCAACGGTAAACTCCCCCATCTGATGTGTTTACATCTCTCTGCATTGTACTATTTTTGGATAGCTACATGTATCATTGGTAATAATCAATGACGTAAGCAAGTGAAACGTGCATGTACTGTATGAACACATGATGATGCATTATGTTCTCTCACCTGAGGTGCTGAATCAGCTCTGGACAGCTCTAAAATAACAGAAAAATGTCAAATGGAATCAGTAATCAGCACCTTCTTTACATGTCATTCGGATAAAATGCTAAATGACTTTGTGCAAAGTAGAACAAAACAGAAACAGCGACGTTTATATCAAAAAACTGTAGAGCACACTGACCAACAACGCAACCAAACCAAAAGAAAGCCTCGTCTGGCAGACCTTATGCGGGAAATGGACTAAGGACACATCTAATACACAAATTTCAAACATCCTAACTACCACATTGACCTCATCTCTCTCTGTTGTACTGACCGCTGGGTTCTCCCCATGATGGGCCACCTTGACGTCCACCAGCTGACCAGCCGTGTCCAGCTGCACCTCCACATAGAACATGTCTGAGGTGATGTAACACTCGGTCCCTGAGGGACTGAGGTGGGAGCCCAGCCTGGGGAGGGGAGGGCCGTTAGGTCAAGTCTTTAGCGAAGTCTCCACTGGAGAAGGAAAGACAGAGGGAGGGATGGGGGGAAAGAGAGAGAGCTAGAAAGAGAGAGAACTTACAGGTTTTGCCGGGCGATGGACTCCAGGCGATCGGTCATAGAGGGCAGAGAGGACACTAGCACAGGGAAGGAGGCATCAAATAACCAAGCATGTCAACGAGCCGCAACGTTTAATAAACCAACTTTTTGAGCTTCATGACCACAAGCTCAATTGGAACTATCAACACATTTCTGTATTTTATGTTTTGTTTATTTTCCCCTGCTGTTTCAAAAGGAGACTGCCATCTCCTATACCTCACATCTGATTGTCTCACCTTTCAGTGCTTTCTGCAGTGTCTCCAGGCAGGTAAGAAGGAGCTGGTGTCCTGCAGCATTCATCACACCACGTTTCTCCTGCAACAGAAAAAAAGAATGAGAGAGAGAAGAGGGGGGGGGGGGGGGGTAAAGAGGGGGACAAGGAAATTATAAAAGTGGGTCATTGTCAGTCTTTTCCACTCAACACGATATCTGGGCTCTCAGTCTTACCATTGCCTGGCGCACCACCTTGCTGGTCTCCTGCCATGTTCGTGAAGCGTTATGCTTGGCATGGAGCCTCTCCAGGAGCCCATTCACACGACCCTGCTTCTCTGCTTCTGAAAGTACCAGCCCACAACAAACTCAACATCTAGCTATTTACAGCTTTAGGAATATCAGCTATACCGGTGGTCTTTAACCCTGGTCCTCTGGGTCCACTGTCCTGCATGTTTGAGATGTTTCCCTCTTCAAACACACCTGATTCAAATCAATGTTCGCTATCAAGCTTCTGCAGAGCTCGATAGAGACCCATTCATTTGAAATCAGGAGTGTTGGAGCAGGGAAACATGATCTCAAACATGCAGGACAGTGGACCCTGAGGAACTCAGGGTTGAAAACCACTGAGCTATACGACCGTGCACTAGCCCATATTGCCTGTTACTGGTCTCCGTTTCTTCAGAATGTCGACATGTCATTAGAAAGGCTATACACCATCTAAACAAGTGGCTAGAAACACGTTTAAAAGTTCTACAGTCCGGCTGGAATTGTAGAAAGGATGGTTGCTTCAAATTCCAACTTTGTAGCTTAGCTTCGCTACTGTAGTATAGCTTTAGTTCGTTGCTCGAAACAAGCTAGTCAGCTGACGTTAACTAGTTATATATATATGAATTGCTAGTAACAAACTTAGATAGCTGCTGTACCATTATAATAAAAGATAAATAGAAAGATAGCCTGACTTTGACGAGCATCCCAGATCTCAAACTGAAAGTGTTGTGTCTACAGTGCTAATACATTAGATTAGCAAACTAGCTTACGCTGCTGTTGTGAGTGACTGGCCTGGCTATCACCACGATACTTGATCGCAGAGTTTGACCAACGAAGCTCTACTTGCACAAATGATAGACTAACCTGTTCCTTCTTCACACTTTCCCCGATCTCCAAGTAGCGGGGCCCCTGCAGACTGAACCGAGTGAGAAAGTTCTCTTGCTGGACTACTGCCCTGCAGAGATACCCCTGAAACCGCCGCCATCTTCGCTATTCTTCCCCGCTTTCCACCCGGGCTTCCGTAGTAAGACGGACACGAGTCCCTCTCAGACCCCGTTCCCAGGTCAGTTTGAAACAATCAAAAACACGTCTCGACTTTTGTAGATACTATTTCAAAAACTGACTTCAAATCAGTTATTATGATTTACACTTAAACGATGAAGGTGTTTAGTCTGGGTTGAGATTGCACGCTGCTGTAGTATATATTTATTTATGTATTGAACTAAATTTAAAATAAGCATTTGTTGGTTCAGTCGTGCAATTTTTTAATTCTAATGCTTCAATATTTGTATCGGCATAACCAGATGTCAGAAATCACTAGATGAGGACACTAGAGGGCCACATTGAATCTAATTTGTGCCGAATTTATACGTTCCATTGTATTTTTTTATTTTTCATAATTGTCAATACTTTGAAAACAACTAATTAGGCTATTTGGTACAACGTGTGCAGTACAATGTTTGTGCAATGTTTTTTCTAGGATTAAAGTTCATTGGGTCTTATGGTCCACCGTTGCTAACGCTTGAGTTGATTATCAAAAATGTGATGTATCAATTTAACCTGCGGATGTGAGCTACTGTTTTAGTTTAGTTTAGCTTTATGGAAGCCAGTAACATACACTTTAAAGTTGATCTATCAGATTAAGCAACATTAACATTCAGAAATTCCAAATATATCCACCCGGGCTTGTGAAATAGTTATTTATCCAAAGGCATTACCTAAGCGAAATTAGCACGCAAACAAATTTGTTTCCCGTGTAAATAAGGTGTTGATCATTTAATGTAATAAACGAAGTGGTTTATTTTTAACCATATTTACTGGAATGCAACTAAGACTGCAAAGCAAATAGGCTACTGTTATCAAACCAAATCCATGATCTCACAAGCTTACAGAAAAAATACAATGCACACACATTCAAACACACATACACACACACACAAACACCTGAGACTTTCTGGACAGCTGAGCCCACAGCAGTGAGTGGTCTCTGGAGGGATTTTCCCACCAACCATTATGACCTGTGTAGGGTACCTGAGTGTCTATTTGTATACGGGCAACTGTGTGTGTGTGTTCAGTTATATATGTGAATGTGAATTAATAGATTGTGCCTCTGTTAGTGTATGTGTGTGCATAATAGTATACATTTGTGTGCATGAAATGGAAATCGGTCATATCCGCTTTACAGAACATTAAATCCTAGACACTTTATAAAATATGATTGTTTTTACAAATAGAAAGAATGAAAAGCAACTGAACTGGGCCCACGCACACACACACACACGCACACACACGCACACACACACACACACACACACACACACACACACACACACACACACACACACACACACACACACACACACACACACACTTCCACAAAGATAGCCAGACAGAGACTGAACAGATTGGGACAGTCAGAGACAGGAGACAGAAGCACAGACAGACATGAGAAAAGAAGGGAGGTGCCGCCATGTAATTGATGTGCCCACCAGGAGCCATAGCTGGCTGGCTGGCTGGCAGGCAGGGGTGAGGGGGGAGGGGGGAGAGATGGGCACCGATGCCAAGACAGCAGCGGGATAAAGGGAGGCCTGGGCCTTGGGGAGTCGGGCGCTGCACATGGGCAGACTCTAGCGGGGCTGAATCCGTGCCCATCAATCAGGGGGTAGTTCACCCTGCCATGCCAACCGGGACCCCCCTCTGTGCCGAGGTTGGGGGTGGCACAGGGGGTAAGGTTGGCACAGTTGGTAAGCCTTTCCTAAACCTTCCTAGGCGGTGTATCACTGCCACCTCAGCTTTGGAATTAAGCATGGGCAGGGGAGGCAGTGCGGTAGAGGAAGCGGCTACTGGACGCCATTTTGAGAGCGCGTCAGGTTTGTTGTTGATGTTTGTCTCTGTACTATTCACACTGTTGGAAATGGAGATCGGATGGAACCGTGATAACGTTGCTTACGTTGAGAACCTATTCAGGTCGCTAAGTGTTTTGAGAAGCATGAGTCCGCACATTCCTTATGTGTTTCTGGTGGACTTGCTGTCTATTGCATCATGTGCTTTATAGAAATGATGAAGGGCACTGTAGTAAATAACTGAATGTTATTCTTTAAATGAATGGTTGTTCACATACACACACATACAAATAGATAAGTCATACTGCTTTACAAACTATTTGTTGACAGAGAATCATTTGTTAATAGTTTATTAGTTTAAAACAGATCGTCGTGAAGTGTGCTCTTTAAAATGAAAGGTTGGAGACACTTATTGTGAAGTATCACAACTTCATGTTGTCTGTTTAAGGTCATTCATCCTGGGAGATGGAGGACAATATGAAAAACTCATGCAAGGATATAGCCCCCGTTTATGTGGCATCCAGTGTGTTGTGAATGTGCAAATGCTTCTGGAAAGACAAGCTGGGTGTGTGAAAAGGGGAGGGGTACGAGAGTGTGAGTGTGTGTGTGTGTGTTTGGGTGTGTAAGACAGAGAGAGAGAAAGAGAGAGAGAGAAAGAGCGAGAGATAGAGAGATAGAATGAGAGGACGGGGGGGCCCTATAGGACCATTTGTGATGAGGCTCATTTGCACAACGGCACTTAATTGGCTACAACAATTAATTAATGTGTTGGAAAGTTGGCACAAAAAGTTCATTTAAGAGGGTTTTAATAAGCAATTAGGGAGAAATAACCAGTGAGGTATGGAGACTAGAGAGAAGCATGGCAAACTCAGTGAAAACCTCAACTGTAGGCTGTTGGAGGTTTTAAGTTTGTCGTTTCAACATCCAAATTTGAATGTGTATTTCAAACAATGGTTGATGTGACTATGAATGGTGGAGTTAAACTTTCCTCAACAAACTTTGTCACCAATTTCCTTTGTGACCCAGCTTTCCGCACTCAGCAACTCTAGACCTTCCAAAAATTACCTTGTCTTGATGCTGTCCCCCACCCTCACTCTCTCTCCCCCTCTCACCCTCTGCCTCTCTCTCTCTCTTTCTCCCTCCCTCCCTCTCTCCGTATGAAATATCGCATGACTAATGAGTGGAGCAGGTTGAAATCCTGGGGAAGATGTCCTTGGAAGACGAATGCATTTTCAGCAGAATAATTAACTTAATTAACAAATTCACATGCATATTCATCAGCCTATTAATGTCTGCTCCGCGCGGCTTGATGAGCAGTGGGGTAATAACCATCTAATTTGCATAGCGCGTTCACACGGCTCTCCATTTAAAGAAGAAGGAGAGAAATGCAGGAGGAGCACCGAAAAAGGCAACAAAAAGCAAACAGGCAAGGAACCCAGCGGGACAGTGAGGAGGTGAAGGAGCGACACGGAATGACACAGCCTCATACAAAAGACCGGCACCAATGACGGATGGGTGACATTAGGAGGGATGGTCCACATGAGCTTGAACAGATTGACTCAGACGCGTTTCTCTCTCTCTCTCTCTCTCTCTCTCTCTCTCTCTCTCTCTCTCTCTCTCTCTCTCTCTCTCTCTCTCTCTCTCTCTCTCTCTCTCTCCTTACCCGTTCTCCCTGTCTCTTTCTCTCTCACCCATTCTCTGTCTCTCTCTCTGTCCCCCCCCTCCCCTCCCACGACTCCCACTCATCTTCACTCACTGTCTTGTCTCTTTAATTTTCGCTCCCCTGCTTCCTTCATCATTCTATTCTCTGAGTCTCCCTCTGTCTCATATTCTCCCTCTCTTTCTTCCTTTTAATTTGTCCTCCAGAATGAGCTATATCATTCCTGATATGTAGGATAGTAAATGTATGGCTAATGATTGGAGACTTTTTAAATATACTCTCACTCTCTCTCTTCTCTTCCGCTCTCCTTCTTCCCCGTCTCCCTCTCTCCCCTCTCGCTCTCTTTCTCCCTCTCTCTCTCTCCTTTCCTCTGTCTCTCTACCTCTATCTCTCCATCTCTCTCTGGGGACTTTTCTTGGCATTACTCCACTCTTTTTTTCTTTCCTTTTGGCAGACTGCTGCTGCGTCTGCCACGGCTGCTGTCTGCACACAACCTGGCCCCCCTAGCAACGCCACCTCTCCTTCACACTCGACTCCTGAAGACACACACACACAGAGATAGAGAGAGAGAGAGAGAGAGACGCACATAAATACACACAGGCACAGACACACGCACATGGAAACACACAAGCACACGCACAGAAACACACAGTAAGACACAGGTCTCTGTAACACGCAGATAAACACATGCCAGAGATCACAACAGTACCACTCTCTCTACACACTCACAAATGACATACACCTGCATGCACACACACACACACACACACAAACACCATCATAACAGATGTCCGATATAAGCGCATGGCATTAATATTCACAATACACACGCATCTACCCACAGAATACCTGACGAGTCATTCTTGGCTAAACACATGCATGCAATGTATTCTGTACACCCTTCCACAGTAATACAGAGTATACTAGTAGCATGTACATACAAACACACATACACACACACACCGTCCCTGCATCTGGGCTGATGGTGTGGCTGGAGGCGTGTGTGTGGTGTGGTGATGGCGAGCGATCAGGGAAGCAGCAATTGAGATATAGAGCATTAGCTGGTGTCAGGAGGAAATTAAAGGCCAGATCACTTTCTTAATCAGAGCACAAGCACTGTGTTAGAGGAATTAGGTCGACAGCTGCTGAGTGCTCTCTCTCTCTCTCTCTCTCTCTCTCTCTCTCTCTCTCTCTCTCTCTCTCTCTCTCTCTCTCTCTCTCTCCTTTCTCTCTCTCACACACTCATGTTCTCCCTTCATCTCTCTCTTCCACTCACTCACCATCTCTCCCTTACTGTCGCCCCACTTTTTGCTCTTACTCTTCTCCCCCTCTGTCAGTTTCTCACCATCTCTCTCCTCCTTCCTTGTCAGATACTTTATTGCATCGATCCTCACCCATCTACCTCAGACTTCATGCAAGTCTCGCTACAATCCCCAATGATCCCAGATATCCTAGATACCTTCACTGTCTCTTTCTCCCTCCCTCTCTCTCTCTCTCTCTCTCTTTTTCTTTCCTTCCCTCTCTTTCCCTCTCATTTTTTCCTTGTGCCAGACCTCAACTTTGGCCACCTGTCAACACCAATAAACTCGCTGCCCTTTACTCGATTATCACATACACACACACACACACACACATATATATATATACACACACACATATATCTGCATATGCAAACACATTTAGTCCTAGCACAAACACACCCACACACACACACAGTAAAACAGCAACAATCTCTCTCTCTGTACATAGCTTTCAGGTGAACTGCAACAATCCCAAATAATCCAACTTGCTGATCAAACTGATTGTTTTACCAACGCGCATGTCGCAGACCAGCACAATAGGAGAGCGGTGAGGATGACAACCTAAAGGAGGGTGGAGGGGAAGATAGAGGGGAGGTTTTGGTCCTGTCCCAAGTGCTCGGTAGTACCACCCATGGCTGATGGATGAGCTGTCAGTTCTTAGCCCTTCGCACCAACCTGAGATGAATGGACAAACAGCAGTATCCCTCACTCGCTCTATTTATCATCCTCTCTTTATTTCATACTTTCCATTTTTCTCCCTCTCTCTTTTCTATCTCACTGTTTTCACACTCTCATTCCTCTCTCTCTCTCTCTCTCTCTCTTTTATTCTCTCTCTCTCTTTCTTCTTGTCGTTCTCACAATATTCCGCCAGCTTTCTCTCACACTATGTCTAAATCATATTTTTCTGGAAGTTTCTCTCAGTAGTTTCCTTTCTCTCCTCTTATCTCTAACCAAATGAAGAAAGGATTTGTTATCAAGGTTGGGGTCAATTCCTTATTATTCAGCCAATTGAGCAAGTCAATTCCAGTTCACTTGCTTCATTGTTTGCATTTAAATGATATGACCTCAATTCTTGTTTGAAATACAGGGTCTGTTTAAACCATTTCACACCAAATTTGAACATTTGAACATTTGGTGTACATTTCTTTTGGTATACATTATTGAATGGGTGCCTTTCTTGGCACATAGTTAATCGATGATTACACACACACACACACACACACACACACTCACACACACACACACACACACACACACAAAGGCATTCGGATATCTCGACTTTCAGATCAGAAAGTCAATTATTTCACAGGACACACAACAGTCAATCCATGAATGTATTTCTATTTTGTGTTGGGTGTTACTAGCCACACATAAGGCCTATGTCTTTAAATTTTCAATTAACAGTAAATAACAGCAATGACAAGTACATATTGCATACACTCTACATTACTCTTTTCCACATTAGGACCACACTATTCACATTCTCTGAGGGAAAGACAGGTTTAAAAACATTTAATCAGCCTTTTGGCATGGCTTCACTTTTACCCCCAAGGTTTTGGGAAAGGATTTTAAAGACTTCATCCTTATTAGGGCTCTCCAGATTAAACATTCATGAGAGATGTCCACAGACCACGTGTATGTAGTCCTTTCAGGATGAGCAAATCTGTTTTGTATCTAGGGTAAGTAGCACATTGACACAATAATTCAAGCTAAGTCACAAGGTAGTAGCTGAACCTGAAATCATACATGGTTTGATTCTGTGTATGCGTGTGTGTGTGTGTGCGTGCGTGCGTGCATGCAGTACTGCATGCGTGCGCATGTATGAATGTGTGTTTGGAAGCGCATACCACCACATTTTACCTGCACAAATACATCTACAGCATATACATGTGCCCATGCAAACATTCATGAAAGTGTGCAAGGGTTGTGTTTCATTTGTCTTTGTCTTCGTGCTTGCGGCCATGTCTGCGTGTGCATGCGGACTGGCTGTACATGTTTCGCAAAGGCAGCATGTATGTTTAGGTGGATGTGTGTGCGCGTCTCTCGCTCTCTGCCCTCCCTGCCCGTGTGCGCTGGCGGGGGTATCGGAGATGAAGTGATCCGCGCTAAAGCCTCCTGTTTGGTGGCGCCCAGAGCCGGGCTGGAGCGGTGGCTTATGGGTAGGCTGCCGCGGAGAGGCAGAGGAGTTTGGGGAAGGGAAGGGGGGAGGGAGGGGCAGCAGATGGCACGCCACGCTGCGAGGGCCGTCGGCTGGCATCGATGGGGGGGAGGGTGTGTGTGTGTGTGGGGTGGGGGGGGTGGGGGGCAGATAAATGGGGGAGGGGGGGTACTTTTCCCCATAGTGCCAGCAGGCAGGAGAGGGTGGAGGAGGTGGGGGCTAGGTGTGTGTGTGTATGCGTGTGTGTTTAGGGGGGATGCTCAAAAGCTAATTTCTCATGGTGAGAGGTGAGAGTCATTATTGCCCCAATCCTCTATCCAACATGGGGTGAGTTTTCTGGCTTTGAAATATGAGAGCTGTGAATAATGCTATGCTTCAAAAACAAACTACTGTTTTATCTCCATATAGGGATGCAATTACTCTATTCACTGCCCAATTGTTCTGTTGTACTAACTGAATGGTTTTAATAAATAACCCTCCAGCAAAATGACCATATGTGTGAAGAATTCAGCAACATTCTTTGATTTCTTGGAGCGTGGTCAAGGCTGTATTTCATGTGCAGAAAATGAGCACAGCCAAAACTGCAAAATTGAAAATTAGCCTTAACATCCTTACAGAGCCTCCCCCCTCACTAAACTCTCTCTCACACACACACACACACACACACTCCCCCTATCCCATTCACCCATCAACACACACAACAACACACACACCCCAACCCCCAATTAAAGTGCTTGCCTGCAAACCCACCAGCATCCTACAACAGTATACTGCTTGCCTCACCGAACAGATGTTGTGGAATTTAAGATGCAAAAGCCCCCCACCCCCACACCTCACCCCTCCCGTCGATCCTTCAAAACCCACCATCTCCCCCAACCCCCTCCTTTCTTCAACCCACCCACCCCTTCCCACCTCCTCCTTCTCCCCCCGCCCTACCCCACCTTCCCCCACCCCTCACCCCCAAACCCCTCCTTCTCCCCCGTAGCCACCCCCCCCCCCCCCCAGCTGGCCCGGCACGGGTGTGCCATGTGGCACTCCATTCCCCCTGGCACTGTGGCTCTGGCTGTGCCAACTCTGCCGCGCCTGGCGGCTGCCGAGCGGAGAGCCCGAGGAGGAAACCAAACCAAACGCAGACCCGCGTACTCGACTGTATTGCTGCATCTGTGTGTGTGGGGTTGTGCGAGTGTGTGGTTTTGTGTGGTTGTGCGAGTGTGTGGCTGTGCGCGTGCGCGTGTGGGGTTGTGCTTGTGTGTAGTTGTGCGAGTGTGTGGGTGTGCGTGTGTGTGGTTGTGCGAGTGTGTGGCTGTGCGCGTGTGGGGTTGTGCGTGTGTGTGGTTGTGTGTGGTTGTGTGTGTGTGGTTGTGTGTGTGGTGTTGTGCGTGTGTGTGGCTGTGGTTGTGTGTGCATGCGTGCATACCCTTTCCATCCGACAACAATCTATTTTGGTTGCCTGTCACACGGTGATACATAAAAGAGCCACAAACCTAACGTGGGAAACATGCTCCTCTCTCCTCTACCAGGCAGGAGACGAGTCTCGGTGACCCTGATTGGCTGGAAGATGTTTCTGTGAACTGGTAGGGATGGCAATGCTCGGATGGGATCATTTCTACATAACCTGCCGTGTGTGAGTGAGTGGATACTCCCATGTACTGAATGTGGGTGTCTGGTCTCTTTTGGGCGTCATGAAATGCTTCCATCAAGTCTAGGTGTACTCTCGGAACATGTCACCTCGTCAATCCATAGTAGCCGGCTGTGAATACGCTGGGGAACAGCCCTGGAATTCCTGTTACCATGGAGATGTCCGAGCACATTTGTGATGAAATCCTAATTTAAGAGAGATTAATTCACACAAATCTGTTGATTTATTCATCATTGTGGATGTTGATGTGCTTCCCCATTCACTGTGATGTGAGGGTGAAAATGTAACATGCAGTGGCACCAATTATTCCTCGCTGTCAACTGTGCGTCTGCTGCAACGCAGAGAAGGGATAGGAAAAATTGAACGTTGCTCTGGTCTGCGATGCGATCTTCCACTTACAACCGACAATATCGTGTGGGATTTCAAGACGTGTATTTGCACACTCGCTTCCTTCCTTTCAAAGTCACAATTAAGGAGTAGACGTCACACAAGCTGCGGTTCCAAACTCGATCTTCTTCTGGTGTGAGATTTTGTTTATCCCCGCCCTAATCTCCTCTAATCTCAAGGCAATAGCGAGCGGCGTCTGAGGCTGCTGTGTCAACA
This sequence comes from Osmerus eperlanus, assembly GCF_963692335.1. Classification (NCBI taxonomy): domain Eukaryota; kingdom Metazoa; phylum Chordata; class Actinopteri; order Osmeriformes; family Osmeridae; genus Osmerus; species Osmerus eperlanus. Next base: position 9,849,716 of record NC_085029.1, on the reverse strand, counting down.
CTCCATCTCAAGCCTCGCCCTGTGACACACACATGGGTGTGTTTACTCCTGTCACCGCGCGGAGAGGGAGGGATGGAGAACAAAGTCAGGAGGGAGGGAGACAGAAGGAGGAAGAGGAGGAGAGAACAGAGGGATGGGAAGGAAGGAAGGGAGGGAGGGAGGGAGGGAGGGAGGGAGGGAGGGAGGGAGGGAGGGAGGGAGGGAGGGAGGGAGGGAGGGAGGCAGGGAGGGAGGGAGGGAGGGAGGGAGGGAGGGAGGGAGGCAGGGAGGAGGGAAGGGAGAGATGCAGAGACCACAGAGGAGAGATGAAGGGACGGACGTGTTCAGAGGGAGGGGGTGGTGAGAGACTGAGACGGGATGGGAAGTTGTATCCGTATACTGTTGTGTAGTTCCTCGGATATGCGTTTGTTTTTATTCCATTTTTGCATTGGAAAAAAAAAGAGAAAAAAAAAGAATTCCCTCTTGAATTTAACAGGTGCACTCCACCCTGCTGCAAGCTTTTAATGGATCAGGCCCTTAGGCTTCATCTAAAACGTTTCATTAATTTGGCCCTTGGGCCTTATTCGACGTGAACCTGGAGCCAGAGGTCTAGAGATCTTACTAATAATATACAGCATGACAGTAAGACTCGTGGACACATTGCCTTTGTATGCGTTGACACCCAGGTGAGATGCTTCAAGTGACTGCTCCTCAACCAGAAGGACTTAGACAGGTTTGGGGGAGAGGGGAGAAACAACAGAAACAGCAGTGCAGGGATCTCGTCAGCCAGGTGTTTAGGTTTAACTTAAAGCTCACTGGGATTTTCCCACTGCCCATATGTTCTCAATGCCCTGTGTGCATCTGCACGGGGAAGCAATGCACACATGGGCTCTACACAGTTTACACTGAGCTGTCAGTGCATGGTGTCATTAACCCCAAAGAATGACTCGTTTTTCTCTTTCTTCCAGACACCCCATTTTCTTCCAGACCCCCCATTTCGGAGTTGTAAGATTTACTCACATTCAGGGACACTTTTTAACTTCTTGTCATGATTATGTGTGACAGAAGGACTTTTACTGACTGCAGCCACCCCCCACCCCCCTTATTTTCATTCATTCATACTATGGCTCGTGCCTTTACCCAGTGGTGCCTGCAGCCAACCTGCCAATCTAGAAATCCAGTGCTGTCTGCTGATCTCAGGAAGACGCACACACAGTGTGACTGTCATGTTCTAATGAACAGCTGCCGCTGAATTTAAGCACACACTCTTACCCCTCCCTGGTTCTGTCCCTCACACGCACAAAGACACACAGACACACACAGACATAAAAAGACATCCACAAACTCATAAACACGCAGACACATTCACACTGAAACCTACTCCTTAACCCTTCCCTGCAAGACTCCAGGTTGGGCTCATCCATGCCTTGGCAACCACCTGCTCAATTGCGAGCCCCTGAGAGCACAAAGCATTCAGGATTCTTTTCTGCTGTCACGTCGGCTCCATCTAACCCCTGTACACCTAATTTATTCATGGCAGGGATTTTATCTGTAGCAGTGAAGGATCCCTCACTTGCAGGCTTGTGTTGCTTCCTAATGTTCCACATAGGAAGACAAGCAAACCAGTGCCAGTTTAGTGTGTTTCCTGGCTGACATTCCTAACATGAAATAGAGAGCGGGATGGGACAGTCACATATGCAATGCATATTTCATGATCTTACTGTCTGCCTGGGTGATGTCGATTGTTTTCAACATTTTCATTTTTACATTTTCAAAAGTTGACCTGTGGATTCGTCACTGGAATTTTGAAATCTGTGGTCAAACACGATCAGGCATATCGTGTGTGTGTGCATGTACGTGTGTGTGTGCATGTACGTGTGTGTGTGCAAGTGTTGTGCATGTCTCTCTGTGCACACACATTCGTTTGAGCGTGTGAAAGAGAGCGAAGAAAGGCAAAGCAGGTAGAAGAAATGTAGTCAGGGAAGTCTGTCTGTGTCAAAATGTGCATGTGCGTGAGCGTGTGCGAAAGATCAAGAGAGAGAGTAGACGGAACAAAGTGTGTTTGTGAGAGAGAGAGAGTGGACAGAGGTAAGTGTGTGTGAGAGAAAGGGAGAGAGAGAGAGAGAGAGAGAGAGAGAGAGAGAGAGAGAGAGAGAGAGAGAGAGAGAGAGAGAGAGAGAGAGAGAGAGAGAGAGAGAGAGAGAGAGAGAGAGAGAGAGAGAGAGAGGGAAGATAGAAGAAGAGAAGAGAGAGGGCAATGAGCTGGATGCAATGCCATCTGACAGGTCCAGCTGGGCGCCTGCCCGCCCCACAGCACTGCAAAACCGGTCAATATGGGGGCCAATTACTGCTGCCCGCGTGACCATGGCATGGCATCGTCAGAGCTGCCCACCGCCCCACCCACCCATCCTTCCCTCTCTCCTCACCCTCCCTCACCCTCACCCGCCTCCTCCTCCCTCCCAAAAATCACTCCCACCATCTGTGCAGACCAGCAACAACCTCTATAGTCTCCCATGCACATATACAGCAAACACACAATTGCACTATATACAAACACACCACGATGTCATAGGTATGTTGCCGCATACACACACACACACTCTTTCACACTTCACTTGACATTGCAGAGGTCAAGACAGAATATAGAACATAGCTCAGGAGCTGCTCTGTCCATGTGCTGTGAGGTTATACAGTACTTGTGGGGCATTATGAAGGAATGATTCTATTTAAATAGTTCGAGTGCTATGATGTTGCAAACTAAGATATGGGCCATAATATCTAGCGACTCCATACTAGTTCAGAGAGCACCGTGGCTCATTCCTGTGCAGCATCTGAGAGTCACACCCCATTATACCATTGTGCACAGATGCAGTGGAATTTGTATTGCCTCAGCATGCCCATGCCAGCTTTGCTCCTCGATGGAGTTGGGTGTGGTGCGGGGTTGGCAAGGCAGGGAAGATGGGCGGATAGATGGGTAGAGCTGAGGGGGCAGGCAATGCCCTCTGCGGAGGAACCAACGTCCGTTTGGTGTACTCTGAAGTCAAGAGTTTATCTTGTAATTTCACCAAACATTCTCACAATTTGTGGTTTTGTAAGAGTGGTATTAAGTGTGATTTTAAAAAAAACTGTAGTATATATGCCTTGTATATACATATTTGACTTCAGATTTTGTATTGATGTCTGTGTGTGTGTGTGTGTGTGTGTGTGTGTCTGTTTTGAGAAGGACAGTGGGTTGGATCCCAGAGGAAATCGTGCTTGAGTAATTATGGCCTCACAACAAGATGTTGTCGCTCACCTTTTAATATTTAAATGGTTATTTTTGAATATTTCACTGCTTTAGAAACCAGTGTTTCGTCGGCCATGTGCTGTTACGGTGTTAGCTTTCTGTGTCAGTCCACGATGTCAGTCCCTGTGTCAGTCCATGCGCCGATGTGGGCTATGGCAATTCATTCAATAAAAAAATAAAAAAGATTGCATAGCGATTATTTAATAGAAAAGATTAGTTCCAAAATAATTAAGATAATAATACGATAATCCGAAAAATATTTAATCGGATCATGGAAGTAAAACTACACAGATGGAATTTGTGCAGCCTTTTCCAATTTAATTTGTGTTGCTGTGTCCAATCCACACGTGTTGCAATTTGAGAGGATCATGATGACCGATTAGTGAAAAGCGACTATTGGGTTGCTCGACATTAACCATGCACAATCATGCGTGATATTTCTGTTAGGCTAAAATAAGGCCTACAGGCCCTAGCAATTGAAATAGTAAAGACACATAGTTACAACTCCTGGTGTAGGCTATAGCCTTATAGGTATTCTAAAACTTAACCCTATAGCCTATTTAAACTAAAACTGACACTATAGGTCTGACCCTTTATCTTTTAATTTAATTTGCTCATTTAGCCTTAATGTCGTTAATGCATATATATTCCAGTCAGCGTATAGTGTAGGTCTATACTAGGCTACTGAACAAACGACAAACGTTTAAGAGTTGATATGACTTGACTTAAATATTGACAATAAACAATATTAGGCTAATAAGCTACATTCCTCACTAGGCCTATTGTGGGCCTATAATTATATTTTAATTGAATAATCACGGCCTTTTCTAATTTAATAAAAAAGACTGATAATAATAATATCCTAATAATAATACGATAATTATCTTAATATCTCATCTCAAGTCCTGACTTGTTTTAATAGGCCTATGGACCCTATTGGCAAAATTGATGATGTAACTTGATATTACTCCGTATTATGTGAACCCGGCCTATGTTAACTTTTAAACTTAAATAAAAGGTTAATTATACAACCTAAGTCTATAAACCTCGGTTGACCTAGGCCTGGGCAGCTGGCCTATTCCGAGCAAAGGGCGTTAGGTTGTCTTCTGAGCAAAACACAGCCCCACATTGAAGTAACTGACTAGGAAGAGAAAAATCTTCCAGAATGCCCAGTTAGTTTCAGACATTAGCTCTGCAGTTACTGTAAAAGTACAGGGCCGTAAAAGGTGGCTTTTGTTTTGGGAGTGTGCACAGAGACCCTTCTTTAACGGTTGAGAATAATGAACAGATGCCGTTGAATTAGGAAAGAAATACTCGCCCCTCCCCAAAGTACCACTTTGGCCGGGCGCACTGGCTGGCACGTGGCGCAGCTGGCAGCGCTATGGCGAGCTCCTCTCAGCTCGTGCTTACTGGTGCTGAGACATTTAGCGATTTGGCAGCGGTTTCCACCATGAGCTACCATGCCAACCACCCGCCCCTAGAACTGCATACTGGCCTATAGTTTAAATGACGAAATATCACAAAAGGAGCAGACGCCTCACTCTGTCTTTCTGTGTCCTCCGTGACCTGCCCTTCACCCTTGGCCTTGACTGGGAACGAAACTTTTATGCGGCGGAAGCCTTTATTGCATTGACTGATTAGATAATACGCCAAAATGTCATGGTTTCAAGTAGGCTACGCGACATACTTATACATTCGGTGTTACCATCGGTGGAATTGTTCTTGCCAGATTTATCGCTGGTGTTATGCACATTTAAGCCATTTATTATTTTCAAAACTTAGGCTACCCTACAAAACAATAGGACAACCATACAAACCCGTGTTCCCAAACTATGACTGTGCAACCTGTGGGCCCATGGGCCACACTTTGGAGACCAAATGAAAGTTAAAATGTGGCCTTAGGCCTTCGTGTTGGTGAGGCTTCGGACATTGCACTCAGGCTGTGCATCAGGTAGCCTAGCAGCTGACGTCACTCACAATCACTGCAGGTGTGCTAATTGAAGGTCTAGGCCTTCCCTTTCAGGGGCATAGCCCACTGCATGCATTCACAGACCCGGAGCATGCATTCACATGCTCACACATCATGCGTTTCTATATACCTGCATATTGTGCAATTACTGCCACCCTTCACAGCTCTCTACAGGACGTTGTTAATGCTCTGCGAAGCCTTTTGACATGGCTTGTTAAAAAGGCTACACACTAAGTTTGATTAGATTTCCTGTCCAACAGGGGTTTTACGTCCTATGCTTCCTGCCTTGTTATTGTAGATATTGTGCTGCTCGAAGGCAGGGAGTTTTCCCTAACAGGTGTTGTTATATTATTTGTCAATTATATTATACAATCCAATAGACAGTGAGGCCTAAGAGTCTTGACTGGACTGTTATCGATTGGGTGGACTAAGTTCTCAACATCACCACTGACAATGTGCTCATGTGCATTCAATTATCGAGGCTATTTAATACGCTTTTATTAAACTGCCTATCTTACATTGGTCTAAACTTTCAGACAGAATCGAAGGTTGGCCCGTACTGTTCAATACTCAATAGCAATGTTTTAAAATCGAAATATAGATCCAGAAGAAAAACAATTTTGAAAAACAAATATGAAATAACATTCCTGGGTCTACAAGAGACCAAACTAATGTTAAAACAATGCAGGGCCCATGAGCCCATAGCTTATACAAGAAAACTTTTGAATTGTCCAATATTAGGAATACTATAGTATAGTATATCTACTTTACTTTGCGTTTTGCCCCTATTTCGGATGAGGTCATAAATTAATCGGTAAGATTCATCGTTGTTCCCTGGTGCCCGGTGCTGATGGTACTCTGGACGACCGGTGGAGCATATGGGTCCCGGGGAAGCGTTCCAAAGTCGCAGCAGTGACGCTTTCCACCCTCTTTTGTAAATTAACACCGAAAACCTTGACCAAAGCAAAACGCTCGGACAATATCTGTATAGTCTATAGCCTTGCCCACAAACTGAGAAGTCTAACACACCAGTGGACAATTCCTGGATATTGTAAAATATCTTACCTGCATCCTCAGTTTCACAATAACCTCAATAACAAACATAATTCTAACCCATGCCATGAATTTTGATGTGTTTCGTATGCCTATAGTTAATACCTTGCTCCATGAATTCCTTGTTTGAATGGAGGCTGACGTCGATGTTTCAGTGGATACAGGTGAGACTTTATGTCCTTAATTGACGACCTTTCAAGTAACATGAAGGTCTCAACTCATTATTCAGTTAAGGTTATTTTGTAAATGCAACGTTAGTTATAAATTTACAGGAACACATTTATCAACATAAAGTTTGTATTTGACACTGTATTCGATGCAACGTTTGGCTGAATTCGTTGAAACTGTTAAAGCTATGACATTCAGCTGTGTAACTGTATTAGGTTGGTTTCGGTCCAGTTATATGGGCATATGTGAAGCTTGTAAAAAGGGCAAATACAATTTAATTTGATAGCCTATATTACTAATATTTATAAAACATTCAGGCCTTTTGTTAAGTGCATTTTGCCATTTCAAAGTGTGCATTATTTTAAGACAAATCACACCTAAATTAATGCCAAACTCAGACACAGATTCTATTTTTCATGTGTCCCAACTTTTCTGATCACATTTGCTCTTAGAATGCAGTTACGTCGTTCTGCGTTTACTGCAGCATACCCTGTGCATTTTAGGCATGCTTCCAATTTGTTAATATTCTGAATATATTACTGGAAGTTGAAAGTATTTGCAAAGTAGTCTATGAAGGTCTAACCATACAACTGCTTTATACACGGCTTAGATCATTTTTCAGAATCACTTTTTTACATGACGAGTTTCTCTGAAATAAAGTGATCCGATCACTGTGTAGGCCGTGTTTGATGTTAGTATTGACAGTAAGATTATAACTCACGGTGCTCATACAATGTATCTAACAATAAACAATGTTTATTATATATAATCGTGAGAAAAAGATTACAATTACGATTGGAAAATTAAAACTGCGCATTCACAGACGGGTGCATGATTATTTTCTGTACCTGTTGCATCATGCAGTATTTCTGGTGCACACAAATAGGTTATATACATAAATATATATGCATTTTTACTGAGTTTAATAGCTGCAGTGGTTTTGTAGTATTTTGAACACGAAGAACACTGTTTTACTGTTAAACTGTTTGTGTATGTGCATTTAGATGCTAACTGCATTTCATTGGCTCTGTACCTGTACTGTACACAATTACAATACAGGTTTGATCTAATCTAATCGAAGAAAACAATATTTTTATTCCAAACATGTTCCTAATATAATTTATTGGGTCTTTCTCATGCTAATCAAAGGCAAATCAATCAAAAGCTTTTTTCCCCTCACAGATTTCTGGATTTACGCAGAGACTTGACAAGACTTCTTGAAATGGCTAAAGATGAATCCGAACACTTAAGGATTAAGGTCCATTATCAAATGCATTGAATTGGCCAGGAAATTTTTAGGCAGCATTTTGTATCGATCTCTAATTTTAAAAATAAAAATATTAATTGACACACATGCCTTTTTCCTCTGGTCGTCTTTTACGGGTTTGTTTCACACGAGCCTTAAAACCTCTCAATAAAGTGGAGAGAATAGCCAGTGGTCAGTTAAGTCAAATCTCTTATTCCTTTTTTATAATTCTCATTTCCTCTATAGTATTTTTGGTTGTAGTCTGTTAAAAACTATTTACTTCAGGAAGTTGTTCATAATGACACTATAGCAATCCTGAGCGTGTGTAGCATGTCTTTGAAGGTGTAAGAATGAGCTCTTTCTTGCAGTAAGATGTATTTCAAGTGAGGAAGAGACGATCAGCGTAATTCAGATATTTATAAAATCTTGTTTTTATTTTCTTGTTTCATAACATGTTTTGTTCATGTAGGCCTATACAGCATTTAATGTGATTGCACTCATATTCTGCATACAGGTGGACATTTGATTAGTATTGAATTCTGACACACCTTGATAAAATGTACATAATTATTATTTTGGGATGACATCAATAAAACAGAGGACCAACAATGAGAATTCAGGACTATTTCCATCTCATTTTTCTCTCCTCTCAAAAACGGTGTCAGCTTGGGTAATAATACATTGGATTGTCAGTGATTTGCTTCGTTAAGGATTGTTCAGAAGATTGGGGTTCAGTTATGAAAAAAGGCGTTCAGTTCTTCATAAGCGGGCGCCCTGTCATGGTGTAAGTGCACGTCATGAAACGGCGGAATGTTCTCTGAATGCGCGCCACCGCTGCGCGCTCCTGAGGGACCAAACGGCAAGCCGTGTGCTGCTGGAGGGCGAGAGCCGGGCAATCCGGAATAGTGCATAGCATAATGATAGTTCCTGTCTGTATCAGGCGATACCGACTCCTGTTGTCTCACTGAGAAGTTGCCGTTTACACACACGGGTGGGCTGTGGTGGCCCTCATAGTCCGGACTGTTGTAGTCCGGAGATGCCCCCCCTTGATAGACTGCGTCATAGCCAGAACCATAGGAATGATTCCGCACATTGTGTGCACTAGAACCGGGCTGATACTGAGGACTAGACAGACGAGGACACGGATAAGAATATGGATGCACGGAGAAAGGAGAGTTTGGGACATGGAACCGAGACCCATCTGGACACTGTTCTGTCAAGAAGTTCCGAGTGTTGAGCTGCAAGCAACCTGCCACTAAATTAGTTGTGGGTTGTGAGAGGCCCTTGCACAGTGTCTGCACGTATGATACAACGTCCGGTCGTTTCCCATTGCGCAAAATCTCTCCAAGGGCCCAAATGTAATTTTTAGCCAGCCGCAGTGTCTCTATCTTGGATAGCTTTTGAGTTTTGGAATAACAGGGCACAACTTTGCGCAGATTGTCCAGGGCAGAGTTCAAGTCGTGCATACGAGTGCGCTCGCGGGCGTTGGCCTTTTGACGTCGCACTTTGGAACGCTCCATCCTGGCAGGGGTCATCTTCCGTTTCTTTGGGCCGCGCTTTTTGGGTTTGTCTCCCTCTGTTTCATCTCCACAGTCCTCATCCTCAGCATCGTCATCGTCGTCGTCATCGCCAGCCATCTCGGACTGAGCCCTGCTGCTTCCCTCTGCTGCATCACCGTCATCCAAGTCCTCGTCTCCAAGGTGATCTTGGTCGTCGTCCTTGGTTTTGGAGTCCTCACTTTCACTGTCGTCCGCCCATCCCGCGAGCTTTTGGACATCCGGCAGAACCTCGCTGAAGAGCCTAGTCAACATGGTGTCACTGTAGAGAAATAAATAATAGATTATCGTTGGGCTCAAAGATATGGTGTCAGCGCACGTATATTTCCTATTCGGTCATGTCGGACAGATGGAGAGATAATTATAGAGAACTATTGAAACATGCTTAAATTGGGGAAAAATCTAATGCTTACCTAAATGCCGCGTTTTTATTGAGACCAGACTATGGCCTACACATTCTATTTATTAGTCAAGCTATACAGACAATTTTAGGATAGGAACAAAAGATCAAGTTAATGGCACATTTCTTTAGCGATTAAAATAAACCTGTGCCTAATTAAATTGAATGGGCAACATTTCTTAGGGGACGTGACCACAGAAAAGCGCCAGACGTGACCAGACGGACCCCATTCTCCGCTCCCTAACCACGTGCCTTGGCGTGCCCTCTCGCAGCAGGTTTCTGTGGTGCTGGCCCTATCATAAGGTCCCAAGGGGCGCATTGTGCGGCTGGTAGCCCCATTCGCCCCCGTCCACCTCTTCTGGATTTTGGCGGCATTCCAACACAGCCACACAAAAATTCTGGACATTTTTGGGGTGTATTTTATGAAAATATTTTCATAATAGGCATTAAGTTAATCAAGACAATGTCACGTTTTTTATAGGGTTGGCTATAGCTTACATCAATATGTTCAAAGGGTCAGCATTTGGCAATATTGTTACATGTAGGCCTAAGAGTTAGAACAACATTTCCGATTAAAATGGCAAATAGTAAACTATATGCTTACAATGTGATCGAAATTCAAGTTTGAGAAATGAGATGGTCAGTTGGTCAGGTTTAGGCCCAATTCGAAACTCACACTTGTTTGGATTTTCTGCATCACCTAGACGAGGACTATGAACCTATTCGTGTTGGATTATACCATAATTCAATCTTTCATTGATTATTATCTAGGCAATATAATAATTATAAAGCACCCATTTGTAAATAGCTTTATAAATGACTTATGTGAACTAATCGTGTTACGCGATTATATGTTTCTTCATTTGATCTCAGCTGTGCACGTGCGTAGATTTATATTTATTTAAATATTATAATCACAATGTAATTAACGTAAACCAATACCTTGTCAATTAGCGCTTTTAACTCTGGATAATTCATCCCCCACATTTCTCTCTCCCTCTCACTCTATCTCTATCTCTCTCTCTCTCTCTCATTCTCTCTGTCTGTCTGGCACACGCATACACATACTTTATTTTTTATAATGGGTTCGGTCAAAACAAAGTCTATCTTCAAGTCTCATAGTGAACGAAGATTTCGTAGGTTTATGCGCCAAATGAATCTCCCTAATCAATAACATAGCTTTAGTAAAATACCACTTAGGGATGCAATGATTATAAAAATCTCTTAGTGAATAGAATTTAAAAAAATACTGGCGTGTTAACTGTTTATCGTCGTCTTTTTGGATAAATGTTGTGCGCCTTAGGTGGTAGGTTACATACTGAGCTCGAGCAGGCTTAGAGGGTATCTTGATTAGATCTCCTTCACTTGACTGGAGATAAAAGAACGAGAGGAAGCTGCCTCGTTGTGGAATCCTGAAACAGTATCTTAAATTATGCTCAGGATACGTATAGACTACGGTTTATCAACAGTCCCAATGGGTACATTTTCGTTTACATGTAAATCTACATTTTCTGCTTCAATGTGTTAGTATGTGAAATTCGTTATAAACAGTCGGTAATGTTCAACCTACCTCCTTCCTGGAGCTCGGTAATAGGCGATAGCGTTTGTTTACACCATCTCCGGGTGTCCAGTCCACACCCCTCCACAGACACTCCTGTAGTTGCTACTGTCGGCTTCTCTCTGTGTGTGCTGCTATCCCTACACCAAACGCGCGGAGACAGTGTGGCATCATAACCAGAGACTGGGTGGGTTACATACCAGCTATGATGCCAGGCCATATGGCTGGCACGTCATTGGCAAGAGCCATCACATGAGAGCGGGTGATTGACATGCGCCCGCATTCACAGAGATTGCCTTCCCGGGGGAAGAGGGACTCGCCATCTGTCACTGTGCTCGCGCTCACACAGCCAGAAAAAGCGAGGCAGCAATGAAAATGGAAGGAGAAAAAGAGTAACAACAACGGGGGTAGAAAAGGCAAGAAACATTCTTGATTGAAGTGTCTTAAACGCCTGAATTCACTCATCTTGGAGCATAATAATATAGACCCCTATGTACATTAGTAGAGGACCAAACGTGTATAAATAACAGAGGGATTTGTAGAACTAACAGAAATGGATACCTATCATGAATCATTTTTTAAACGGATGCTACAGTGTTTCTAACCAATGTTAGTGCCGTAGAGGCTACTAGAAAGACCAAGGTGCAATTGCCTAAATGAGTCATTTGAACTGCGATAACCATGCCATGGTGTCCTAAGAGAGCCTACCTTGGAGCGCCCACTTGGTGAGCAATGCCAGGTATGAACTGCTGCCAGTGGGAGGGGTATTCATGGGTGGTGCTAAAGATGGCACAGACATAACAGTCCAGAGGACAGAGCCCAAGACGGGAAAGATGACAAAAATAGGATATGATTTAGGGAGATAAAACAGCAAATTTGCTAATTACAGATCACAATAGTAATACTTGCTCATTTATCCTAATGAGGGACCACATTAAAAGGGTGGAATCATGTTGCGATATCAGCCAGAACAATAAAGATAATGGTTCAATCCTAAGAAAGACACAGCAAAGGGTGGTGGAAGTCATGTTATGCAGACAAAGGTAGAACAGCAACCATAACAAAATGAGTGGCCAACAGCACAATTCAGTGTATAGCTTGTTATCAGGATGTTGACTATTTCACTGTTAAGGGTTTGCAATTAATAGTTTGATCCTAAAATACTTCAGGACCTCTTTTGGTCTTCCAGACATGTCTGTAGATATTGGAACATGTGTGTGTGCTTGTGTGTTGCTTATGGAAAGTTTTAGAGATTGGTGCATTAAGGTCCTGACATCAGATTTGTATGTTTCCCTGACAACAGCTGAAACTTAATAAATGTACCCATGGTTATGTCCTGTCTCTTTGTAGCAGCAAAAAGAATGCATGCTATGAGATTAGGTAATGTCCCCTCGAAAGGTAAATTTAAATCATTTGCTTGCTGAATTTGTAAATGCTAAATGCCAGAGCCAAACATTTATGATGATTTAATTACGTTATTCTGGTCAGACCTCAGAGGTCAAGTCCGGTTGAATTGAACAGGTATTTATTTAGAGGGTTATAGTTATCTGAAGCTATTAAAATATATTTTTGATGCACTTTAGTCCTATTGATTGACAGAATATAATTCAATTGGACCCTGATTTCTCTCTGGTTTACGTGTAATTGTTATAGTATAGGTGGTTGCATGAAGCACCACAAAATGTGACACTGCTTTTGAGGAAGTAAATCAATTAATGAGCGGTGACTTGGAAAACAATGTGTGGGCGACATCTGGTGGTGGAAAAACAGAAAATCACAAGTGTCTTCTTGCTGTGTCTGACAATTCTATAACAACGGAAATATTTCACTCATCTTTCATTTATATATATTTTCTTTGAGCAGGCCACACATTTATTAATTAATTAATTTATGTGTCAAAATAATCATGGTGCAGAGGATTAGTGGTGTTAGTTAGTGTGCTGTGATGAGATCCGATCATGTCCCATTGCCCTGTCCGATCTGACAATGCCTTATGTGCGTTTGTGTGCGTGTGTCTTTGTGTGTGGGAAATTGTGTGTATCTACCATTACCATACCTTATGATTTGTCTTACGCAGTTGTGCCCCTTGTGCTAACCACAAACTACAGTTTCCCCTCTCTAAAGACAGAAGGCGCAAGCGCCCCATGATGTGGCCTCCACATGACTGCACTTACAACTACAAAGTCTCAATTCCCCATTAATGGTGATCACGACTTCTCCGATGTCGCCCAAACCTATGAACTAGCACAAAGCATCAAGTCTTCGAATGTAGATCTCATTATGAGAACCATTCATGCTCTTCAACCTATGAGCCTGTGTGAAGGCAGCGGAGTCACAGTGTCTGTCATGGCGGACGTTATGTCACGTGCACAGTGTTGCGCGTCTGTCGGCGTACAGAGATTTATGTACTTATTTTGTCGTATTTGAAACATGATCAATTGATGCATCGACTGATTGATCACCTCCCTGTCTTTGGAGCACTGCCAAGATGAGACAGATAAAATGAAGGACATTATGGGAGAGAATAACAGTTTGGAAGGAAACACACGCCACAGGAAGCACAGTTTAGAGTATGTGCCAAGGGAATGAAGAACCCACACTAGGGTCTACACCTCACCCTGTTCTAATTATAACATTGTCTTGCTCCAGTTCGGTCCAATGGCAGTGGTATAGCTCTACTCCCCAGACAGTAGCTTCTTCCACAATAGAAAAACGTGTTCACATCTGCATTTTCGGATGGGTGATTTATCTCCTGGCCAACCCACCTCGTAAGAGTAGTCAGGTCTGTCAGATGCCCATGCCCATGCATTGCTAATAAGAGCCTATGGCGCACGAGTGTGCTGTATGTGTACAGGCGTGTGTGCGTGTGTGCGTGTGTTAATACCTTTGTGGTGGGAGAAGGCATGTGTGTGTGTGTGTGTGCTCGTACAAAATGAAAGAGACTAGGAGCTGCATGCGTTGGTGTGTATGTGCAAGTGTAGGTCTGGGTTAGGTAACTCTGGGATTCTTGCCCATGCCCTTGGGTGCAAACCAGAGCACTTGCTCTATAACCAGGTGGTGAAATGTCCTGGTAATTGGTTTCATGGCTGTGGGTCAGACGCTTTGGTTGCGACTTTATTTGCGTCCAATTACAAGTGTGTCTGCTGCTTCTATGGTTTAACATCTAATGACATCCTTCCCAGGCTCAACAATGTCTCTGTCCTTTGGGCCTCCAGTGACCGTTTCACTCCTGTCCTCCCATCTTTGTTATTCATCATTTGTGCTTTTCCTTTCCTTCCCCCCCCCCTCTATCCTTCCCCCTCTCCTTCATCCCTCTCTTCCCTCTTCAGTCCCCTCAGCCCCCCCCCCCCCCTCCAGCCCTCCTTCTCTCAGTTGGGCTGAGCCCTGGTGAGTCTGCTGTCCTGCTGACCCCTGTACTGCCCCGTGGCTTAGCGGCCAGAGAGCAGACAGGGTGGCTGCTTATGTTTGTTTATTTTCGGCTGATCTTGCTCTGCTCTGCTCTGTAATGCTCTGCTCTAGTCTGCTGTAGTCTGCTCTACACTAGTCTGCTCTGTAATGCTCTGCTCTAGTCTGCTCTGCTCGAGTCTGTTCTGCTCTGCTCTAGTCTGCTCGGTAATGCTCTACTCTAGTCTGCTCGGTAATGCTCTACTCTAGTCTGCTCGGTAATGCTCTACTCTAGTCTGCTCGGTAATGCTCTACTCTAGTCTGCTCTGTATTGCTCTGCTCTAATCTGCTCTGTTCTGCTCTGCTTTGAGCTCTCTCCCTCCCTTTCTCTTCCCCCCTCCCCTCCACACTGTGGAACCAGGTACTGTAACGCAAACACACAAATATTCAGCTGTGTGTAAAGTTACTGTTGCCATGGCAATATCTTTTTTCTGCTTATAAAAGAACTGATACTAGGATTGTATCCAGCATTTAAGAATAGAAGGTGAAAGGTGATGAGGGACTTTTATAGTTTGACTGAATTAAAATTTTTAAGTGCTTGTCTTTTGTTTCAGATAAAGAATATGATTTGCATAAGAATGGGAGAACAGGGAGTCAGGTGGTTGAGCGGTTATGGAGTCGGGCTCGTAATCTGAAGGTTACCGGTTCGATTCCCGGCTGTGCCAAATGACGTTGTGTCCTTGGGCAAGGCACTTCACCCTACTTGCCTCGGGGGGAATGTCCCTGTACTTACTGTAAGTCGCTCTGGATAAGAGCGTCTGCTAAATGACTAAATGTAAATGAATGACACATTTCCTCACCGGCTAATTGTTGTTCATCTTTCACATAATCTCTCATGAGGATGTCATTATTTTAAACATTATCGTCACGATTACGTCTGCCAGTGTGAGGTTACTTGTTTGTTATCTGTCAATTGTAACATCAACAAAACAATTGTTACTTTACTAAGGGGAACTGTTGTGGTCCACTGTCTACTGGACCACAGTCTAGGGGACTTAGACTGACTGACCGGTCTAAAATGACTAACAGGTCCTCCTCTCTTTTCTGATGTGTGTCTGTGTCACATCTTAACAGCCTGACCCTGCCGGTACATATCTGCTCCCACCAATATCTGCTCCACCAATAGCAGCTCCCAGTCCTTTCAGACAAGGTCAAGGGCACCGAGAGAACAACAGCACTGGGGTGAGATTAGATTCTATACTGTGAACAAATCAGCTTCAGCTTAGCATCGAGCACTTGTAGCCTTCCTACCCCCCTGAATCCTGTCCACCCTATCGCTTTCACACACACACACACACACTCACACACACACACACATTCCTCCTCCAACATTCCCTCATTCATCCCTCCCACCATCCCTCCCACTGAGGTAGTAGAGGCCATCCCTCCTTCACTCACGCGGCACAGGTTTAGAACGAGGGAGTGTGATCGAGAGCCAGGGAGAGTAGTGGAGCGCAGGAGAGAGGGAGAGAGAGAGAGAGAGAGAGAGAGAGAGGGAGAGAGAGGGAGAGGGAGAGGGAGAGGGAGAGGGAGAGGGAGAGGGAGAGGGAGAGACAGAGAGAGAGAGAGAGAGAGAGAGAGAGAGAGGGAGAGAGAGGGAGAGAGAGGGAGAGAGAGAGGGAGGGACAGAAAGAGAGAGACAGAGAGAGAGAGAGAGAGAGAGAGAGAGAGAGAGAGAGAGAGAGAGAGAGAGAGAGAGAGAGAGAGAGAGAGAGGGAGCAGAGTCAATTCGCTGAGCCACTCACGGCACAGTGCACCGGGCTGACAGGCTGACGAATAAAGAGCAAGAAAGAAGGATACCGGGACCCGTCACACCTCAGCTCAAAAGCCCAGTGTTGCAGGAAGAGGAGGAACACTGAAGGGAACCCTCTTGTCACAAGAGCATCCCTCAACTTGCCGTCTTAACCTCCGGTTCTCCAGGAAAACTGAGACAGTTGACTCGGGAGAATTATCAGTGGACTTCTAAGTACCCATCCGAAAGGTTTTCCTTTTTCTTTTTTTTTCTTTCTTTCCCCCGGCCATCTGTGAGTTGGCCGCAGAAGTAGCTCCATGGACCCCCTGCTCCCTGCAGAGATGGACAGAGAGGCAGCGAAGGACAGCAGGAGGATCCAGTTCTCCGTACCGTCTGCTGTCCCGACCCAGCTGGACCCGCGGCAGGTGGAGATGGTGAGTGTGTGAGTGTGTGTGTGTTTGTGTATACGCGCATGCTCAAGTTTGCCTGTTTCACACCTAGGGCGCTTCACTATAAAGGGATCTCCCGTGAAGGGCATTTTTGGCGACAGCTCTTGAGCAAGTTGCTTGCATGAGAGAAAGACAAGAGGCCAGCATGGAGTGTAGAGTGGACTTCAAGTACTTGTTCTATCTTCCCTCTCTACAACTTGGCATCGTGAGAAAACAAGAGCCCAACCTGCAACGTTAGGAGTAATGGTCATGAAGACTATCCAGCTAATTAATGCCCTTTACTCTTGGCATCTGCAGCTGAACTTCCCAAACACTCTATCACACCGTCACAGTGCCAGCCAGCTAGTTATGTAACTGAGGGAGCAGGACTTGTGTTTTCATTGTGTGCACATTTTCCGCTGGGCTGGAGGATTGGGGTTGGCGAAGGGTTTTAAGCTGAGCCACGCAGGTTCAGCAAGAGTACCCTGAAAGGGATGAGGCAACTCTCTGCCCCAGCTAATATACCAGACAGGAGAAGAGAGGGATAAAAACACCAAGAGAAAGGACAGGTACATGGGGGGAAGGGGGAGGAAACCTGAACCTGGGAGACACGAGAGAATTCAGATAAAAACACAATGAGATTATGTGTACGAGTGAAAGATCACCCGTGTGTTATTTGATAGGTGATCTTTCCTTTTCTGAGCGTGACACCAGCCCAACGATGCCAGATAATAGATTAGAGAGGAAGAATTCCAACAAGAAAAAGCCACATTTGCCCTTCAATAGGCAAAGCAATACTAAGAAATGATATCACGAACAGACGTCAGAGTCCTTTTTTAATCCGTGTAGGCTGTTTTGTCTAAAACTTCTGGCGGTCAAGGGATGAGAGGTCCTCACATCCACCTCAACTCTCCTCGGCCACCATCGTGCCCGTCTTAATCACAGAACCACTGCTGCATCTCATCTCCTGACTAATCTGGACCCAGATGTTCACAGGGAAGAGGATGCAGAGTCAAGGAGAGTCCACCAGGGGAACAGAGCATGCATGACTAACTAGGTGCCATGTCAGGAATTGAAATACAGCTGGAAGAAGTGACCATGAGCCGAGGATGTCGAGTTTATCTGCTAACCCCCGGAATGTAGCAAGGGCTCATATCGACTGCTTTCTACTTTCTCCCTGTTTCTGCTGTTGACAGTGCCAGGGTCTTACCAAACAACTAGCTGTGGTTCTTGTGCTCCAGGCCCCTCCCTCCACACCTCCCAGCCCCTCACCTCTGCCTCTGGGACCTTTCACTCACCTCTCGTGTCTGACAATATATTTTTGGAGTAGAGCAGCTTATTCGGAGTCTGCCAAGTTGTTGTTCGTTGTCAAGGGCACTTTGAGGTGTAGGGAGGCAGGAACATTACCACATGAATGGGGTCCTCTGTAGCGCTGCAGAAACAGGTCAAGGGCGGGGGTCTTCCTTCTCCTCAGAATGACGCACGAAGGAGACTGAGTCAGACATAGAGTCTCACAGTGTTCTCTGTTATTGGACATGGACGTATGGGAAGGGCTCCACGTGAATTTCAATGGGGATCAGTCTGCGGTGCAGACCACCCATCTTCCAGTTGATGCGTGCTGTGCGCACGTGAGGGCCAGCAGGGGACGGCACACGGCATAAACAACAACTCTGCCAAACCTCATTAGCATAGAAATTAGATTGGGGTCTAGGGAGGGCGTGGAGAAGGGAAGGAGAGAGCGACTGGAGACAGGAAGGAGAGACTGGAGGTGTGATTAACTGTGTCTTCAAAGGCAGATAAGGTGATAGAGAGGAGAAGGGAATGGAGGAACCGTGAACAAGAAGAGGAGGAACAGGAGAGAGCTATCAAAACATTTGAATAGAAGTAGAAGCCATGTCGACATAAACTAGAACTGTAAAGAAGCGTTACAAGTGGGATATTCCAAAAATAGTTATATATCATGACTCTAACCCCATCAAAACAATCTGTTCGATTTTTTAAATATGTTTTTTAATAGATTTTCTGTCATTGGGAATCAATAAGAGGGACTAGTATCAGATGGAATTGCCTGAATTAATAGGTTTAAATTAAAGGATATGTGGGGTTGGGTAATAGCTCAGTGGTAGAGCATTTGCAGATCAAGATGTCACTTTGGATAATGGCGTCTGCTAAATGATTACATTATTTATTACATTTTAATTAAATCAGATCTCCTGCATCTCCAATCCCCTGGTGAACTCATTCTCAGGTCTTGAAACTGTGGAACAAAATTAAGATCCATCTGTAAAGATTGCATATTTCTGTGTACAGTATACATTTACCAAAACAATAACACTCAATCCACATTGCCAGTAATCCCCTCATAAAAGCAATGGTCACTTTACAAATTAATTTTCCTCCATCCCCTGGATTGAATGAGCTGAAATTTAATTCACGTCTTGTGAATAATTCATATGGTATAGCTAAACACGTTTAGCTTCTATTTGATTTAGAGGAATATTACTTAACTTGTACAAGTATATGAAAACACAGTATGGACCACCAAGTTAATGTGATTTTACTTGGAAATAAATCGGTTTCTATGTCACACAGTAAGTCTTGAGTAGTCAACAAAAGTTAGCGGAAGTATAGTAGTAAACGTCAAACACTCAATTTTTACCATTTGCATTTCTCAATTAATTTTACATGCATATTTAACCACACAGCGTGTGAATGGCTGCAGTGAGACTACCCATGTTAATATGCGTCCCTGCAGCGATGAGAACCACTCTACAGCGAAAGCCGCCCACGGTTCTCGCCCGCCCAGGGAGCACGACTGGCTCTGTAAACACTTGTAGCTCACAAAGGCCTCGGGGCTGGGCAACCACAACCGGTGGAAGACAGGAACCGGGGATTGTATGAATATGTATGCATTCAAAAGGGTCATATACTTGTTGCGAACGAAAAAAATCGGTTTCCTTTTTTACACTTTGGTTTGCATAATTGACATACAGTACAGTACAGACAGTATGCATACAGTGTCATGCAAGTGAAGCAGCTTGTGGAGCAGACTCTGCTCATGGCCGAGGCCCTTGCCGAGAGCCATACGCTTCAGCCAGGTTGCAGCAAGACAAAGGCAGGTCTGTGTACACCGTTAGTTGGTTCATGTATGATGAGGGAACCAGATCATGACCTTTGCGTTTGGGGTTAGCATGGTTAGCATGGTTAGCATTGTTCCAAGAATTTTTCCTGGATCATGTTCCTCCAAAGGACTTTTCCAAACCATGCATGCCATGGACAGATACCTTTCAACTTTGCTTAAGGTTTGCTTAAGAGATTTGATTATTTCTGCAAAGCACGGGAGGCATGGACCCTACTGTCTATATGTTTCTTCTAAGGGTTTGACCAGTAATGAAAGGAACGTGTCGAAACTGTGAATGTTTTCTGGTTTGTAGGTTAAGGCCGTGCTGTTTTCTTCTATGCTATCATATTCACACATTGTCTTCATCAGCACTCCAATATGCAAATGGAGAGCTGTTTGTCTGTGTTTGAGGAACATTTTATCACACTGCTGAGCCTCGACGTTGCATTTTTGGGGAAAATGGAAAACGCTTTGACACTTTAGAAATAGCTTGAAAACACCTAATTCTGAAATCATGTTCATATTTTCACTTTCCTAAAGGCCGTTAAGCAACGCATGAAAGTTCATGTGATGATAATCCTTTACATAACTCAAATGAAATGAAATGATGTGCAGAAAAACAAATGTGCTTATCGGGGTAGCACTGCGTCATACCTTCTTTTCACATTGGAAAACAAGTTACACTCATTTGAAACTGTTCTCCCAAGGCATTCGTTGAGACAATAATTAGTGTTTAAACAGGCAGCCATGATTAATTCCCTATTATACTTCAGCAAGTACTGTACTAATAACTGAAGAAATCAACTTCACACACCTTAATCTCCCAATCAATTTGATGAATGTATCCTTAGGGCTTCTGTATGCTGGGAAGAACATTGAGTCTTTGAGTGGAAGACAGCACACAGCAGGAACTGATTACAACAGAGCTCTGCTTATTAATTACTTCATGGAAAAGCTATTGTACAGTTTACCATTGTGTATTGACTTACCAGCCCCACTACCTATGAGCCAGCCAGCCCAGCCAGCTGACCAGCCAATGTCTTCCACAGTGGCTGTTTACCGTGGTAGTGATTGACCCTTAGGTCCCCAGATGTTGAGTGTTTGTTTTGGTCTGAGCCAGTGTTCCCTGACCTGCCGCGTGCCCATCCTCATCACTTGAATCAGGATAAAAGTTTAATCTGCTCTAATGTGGGCTCTTGCCCCCCCCACGCCCCACCTCCAACACACACACACAGTCCCCTCCTCTGACTCACGGGTTAAACTAATCTGGTCTGCCCAGATCCACCCGCCTTCCCACTCCAAATGATTGATGAGCCATCGCCATCGGTTACACAGGCAGGGTGGTGAGCAGGTTCAAATGGAGTCAAGCTGCTTCCGTCACCTGAAATGCCAAGCCCTCGACAGTATGCTTGCGATAGGCCTTGTCTGACTGCGTTCTTCAATTTTTGAAAATGTATTTCAATTGAGATTGTTGCATTGCAGAACACCGCCTTTGTGGACACTATTATAAAGTTATTTGTGGTTTGCCACTGTGTCACTGTGTGGAGCAGTTAAATGGATACGTGGGAGGCATTCCTTTCAAAGTGGAATAGTACATGGTAGATCATCAACCCATGTGTGTAAGTCATGGTTGCCTTGGAGATGTGGATGAGGTGGAAAGGATCAAAATGGAGCAACACTGGGTTAATATTATTACAGTACTTCCCATCTCTACTGGACATTTGCTGTATATGACTGATGTCATTAACAGGTAATGCTCCACTGAGTTATATCAATTTCAAAAGTTTCTACTCTTTCAAAGTATAAAAAAACATTGACTAGGAAGTATAGGACCTATGCTACCGTTCAAAGACAGAAACCCTCTAGAACGTTCCTGGACCTGTAAATGAAGGGATGAGACGAGCAGATGAGAACCCCACAATCCACATGATCCATTACTATTATCTTATCCCCACAAACCTGAGGGTTAGTATTTGAGCCGCGATCGACCCCCTATCTTCGGTCAAAGATCTACCACAACTATGAACGGGAGAACTGAATGTGAGGGGGTGGAGTGGAATTTCAAGTGGTGCCTTCCAGCCCTGGCCATCCTCCCCCTCCTTCCTCCTCCACCTCCTTCCTCCTCCACCTCCTTCCTCCTCCACCTCCTTCCTCCTCCCCCTCCTTCCTCCTCCACCTCCTTCCTCGGGGAAGGGCACACTCATATGCAGCTTCATCTGCTCACCTGGAGCCCCCGCAAGTCAGGGAGATGAGCGCATGTCTGCTCATGAGATGAGATTGGTCTTCTTGAGAAATGTGTGTGTGTAGATTACTTATAACATCGCATTTCAAATAACCGAAGACCCCACTGTCCAGTCTACCCTCCTCTGACACACCATCCTGCTAGCTTCTCCGCTCAACAGGCAAACCATAGCAAAGGTTAATAAAGGAGCACAAATCAAAAATTCAAAAAGAGGATTTTAAAGGAACTGGAAGTACATTGGGTGGGGAAGGAACAGCCAGGATTAGACAGGGGTGAAAAGAGCACAAGATTACCACTAAGGAGAAGGAAATGGAGCAAAATG
This sequence comes from Osmerus eperlanus, assembly GCF_963692335.1. Classification (NCBI taxonomy): domain Eukaryota; kingdom Metazoa; phylum Chordata; class Actinopteri; order Osmeriformes; family Osmeridae; genus Osmerus; species Osmerus eperlanus. The sequence goes on along the minus strand of NC_085029.1, from coordinate 9,827,212 downwards.
GAAAATATTTTAATACAGCTATCCCTATCCTGACATACTTTTAAACCAGGAAGCCATTATGGTCATGATGTAATCTAGTTTTGGGGATTATTTGGGTTCCAAATAATTTGCTGCTGTTGTATTGTGATGTGACCTTGTGTTTTCATCCAACTACTATTTTACGGTTGGTCTGAGTTTGATATACAGATAATGTGTATATTGTATAGTGTATTGGCTAAGGAAATTAACCATTATTAAAGTGGGTTGTATACACTAGTGAGCAGGATTTGGGAAAACTGTTTTTGGAAAAATACTTTGTTGATCAAATTAAACAACATTTCTCCTGCCGGTGCACTGTCAAATAATTCTGCAATGTTGTTTCTTTACCGGAAGAAAATATTTATATTATTTATTTTTTAAATGTAATCAGTTTTTCAGCTGTGTAAATAAGGATTTGGTCCAGTTTGGTTTGCCACAAAAAAACTGGGGGAAAGTGCAAAACTGTTGAAAAAGTTGGTTTAGCTGTTCAAAACATGGAACCTGTCAAATGTGATGGCCTCAAACTGGTGGGACATAACCACAACCTATCTAGGTAAAGATCTTAACCCAGTCTTTCATTTAGATTCGACGGAGGAGACCAACCCCTGCTACGTTGTTCAGACTGACAGACCATGCATCTCCTGAAGATGATAATCCCACACACCAGGTAGGTACCATCATGGGCTGGTTCCAAACGAAGGGTTAAGCTGTTCTCTTTTCATGATGTGCCCAAGTTTTAATTGTATTTTTCTTTGTTTGGGCAGTGGGAACATGGTGTCCTCAAAACAAAGAGAGTCAATGCCACAGTGTATCAACCACCATCACTCAAAGGTACATCAACTGTGTGCCACAGTGTTTGAGTGTGTGTTTACGTATGGGTGTGTAATTGTATGTGTGTGTTTATGTGTGTGGTTTTGTTTGTGTGGACGTGTGCGTGTTTATGTGTGTGTGTTTGTGCTCGTACTTGTGTGTGTTACATAATGCAGATGCAATTTAAAAGACCTCCCCTTGTTGTGTCTCCTTGCCCATGTGGCCTCGATCCTTTTTGACGGAGTAGATTTTTAATGGAAAGTCTAAATCTCTACGCAAGGTGTTTGTGTGGGCAGGAATGGGGCATGTGTATGTGCATGTGTGCATGTGTGTGTTCTGTGTGTTAACGTGTGGGTGTTGTGAGATTAAGGACAGAGACAGCTGTGAGTCTGCGTTCTTCTGGATCATCCTAGATTAGAGGACGGGGTACACATCTGTAATACAGACTTGTCGTAATACAGACTTGTCACACACACATGCACACACCCACACACCAATACACAGACAACAAATAAATGAATGTTCTGACTGTTGTTACACATACAGGACATCCTGAAGTTAGTTCTATAGTAGTTCTGCCGACCTAGTATATATTTTCGCACAAACATTACTCAAATTAGTGTTCTAAATTAAACAACAGCATGCTTCACATTGACTTGCTTACAGAATGATTCAGCATTATTTCGCAATAGACGGTGGGACTTGGAAATGGAAATATAAACTTGATATTTGAACTTTACAGACCTGAGGGTCACATTGTTCTTTCCTGTGACTAGACGGCCTGGCCATTGGAATGTGCACTTGATTTTAAGACACAAATGTTGCAAAAACTGTTGCCACAGCTGTGCTCAAACATTGTCCTCTTTGTTTTTGTGCGTGCATGTGTGTGTGTCTGTGTGTGTGCGTGTTAATGTCTGTGTGTGTATATGTGTTGGCACAGCTGTACAGAGGATGGCCCAGGCCCATATGGAGACTCTGGGGTCGGTAGACAGAGAGGACCCCTCCTCTGAAGACGAGGACAGTGAGGAGAATCAGGAGTCGTTCCCAAGCACAGACACAGGTGACACACTCGCACACACACCTGCCTCAACAATGACAACCCAAGAGACAATCGAGCCGACTTCTCTGCCTCTCTGCTTCTCACACCCTCTCCCACATAACCCACCGCTAATAATATCCTGAACAAACGCTGCAACGTTTAACCTGGGAACGCACGTCTTGGTTTTTCCTTAGAATCCCAGACCGATACGAAGTCTATGGAAAACCAATCAAGAAGGCTCTTGGGATCAGAAGTCAATTCCGAGAGAAGATCACTTCCTGTCAACCCCCGGAGAGCCCATCATGGAGATGAGGAGGAAGAGGAGGATGATGATGGAGGGGAGGGGAAGGGAGAATGAAAGAGCGACGTGTGCTGCGAGAAAAGGGAGTGGTTAAGGTTGATTCAAGTATTTTTTATTGTTACTAACCAACTTAAAGTAAGATGAGAGATGTATGTTCGCGTGTGCTGGTACGTGTGTGCGTGTGTAACAAAACACAGGGAATTTCATCAGAAAGATGACTCTAGGAGGTCAGTGTATGAGCATGTGTGGAAAGATCCAGATGGCCCATCCATCTTGGCCCAGGCTGCTGCATCATGGGATATGTCCAGCAAGCCAAATTGGCCACCGTGTTGCAACACTGATAATTGTGTCAAAGGTTTGTGAGCCTGTCTTGGTATAAAGAATCTGTTTTGAAGTATTGGTGAAGGTGACTGAGGACACCATGCATGCCCTGTGTGCTCAGCATGTAGCAGAATGTGCATGGGTCTAAATGAGTGATCATTTTGTCAAATCGTTTATAAAAAAGTAGATACTTTAGATACTATGTTCATTGCTAATAAAATGACTATATTATTCATTTTATGATTCATTTGTATGTCTGTTGTTAGGGTGTATAGTGAGTGGTCTGGAGCCTATGTGCTCCTGGGAACACAGTTCTATCTGAATATAATTGAAAGTACAGTATAACACATTGTATTTAAAGTATATTTACATTTACATTTAGTCATTTAGCAGACGCTCTTATCCAGAGCGACTTACAGTAGGTACAGGGACATTTCCCCCGAGGCAAGTAGGGTGAAGTGCCTTCCCCAAGGACACAACGTCATTTGACACGGCCAGGAATCAAACTGGCAACCTTCAGATTACTAGCCCGATTCCCTAACCGCTCAGCCACCTGACTCCCCATATTTACAGTTTAAAATAGACAAAACAGCTTTTGAAAATAAGTGTGGGCCAGAGTGGGTAATGGATAGTGGGAAGTTCACATGACATCTTCATAAACAGCAAGCAGCATAACTCTAACAAACTCATTCAACTAGACATCATAAACCTGAATGCCCTACACACCATGCTGTTTGTGCACTGTATGCCACAGTCTTAAACTGACATCTAGTGGCCAGATAAAATATTAAAAACAAAAAAAAGAAAGTAATTGACCTTGACTACGTAATGCAAACACTCTCCCCACTTTTACCTTAAAACAATCAAATGAAAATCCTAATTAACATATTAATCTCACCAAGGCTTCCTTTCTTCCTATTTGTGCCCAGATTGTCATGTAGTACCACATCTTCAGGAAACTTATATATTGGTATAATGTATTTGTCTTATTATATAATATAATACAACTATAAAGATAGGAACCCGTGTGTGCTGTAATATAAAAATATAAATATTAGCCGTAGGATAGTTTTGGAGTGCTTATGTGTTTGTTGTTGTGAAGTCTTATGTCCTTTCTGCACATTTCTCATACTCAATTTTCAGTCAGACTTCAACCATCATCAGTCATTTTCTATGATAAGGAAAATAAACGTAGCAACCAGTTCATCCTACTTCTTGTCAGTTTCATTGTCTCTCAGCCAGTTCAACATATCTGTTCTCTCTCTTTCAACCAGTATCTCCTCATGTCTGTTCACTCGTCATGTCTGTTCACTCCTCATGTCTGTTCACTCGTCATGTCTGTTCACTCGTCATGTCTGTTCACTCGTCATGTCTGTTCACTCCTCATGTCTGTTCACTCGTCATGTCTGTTCACTCGTCATGTCTGTTCACTCCTCATGTCTGTTCACTCCTCATGTCTGTTCACTCGTCATGTCTGTTCACTCCTCATGTCTGTTCACTCCTCATGTCTGTTCACTCGTCATGTCTGTTCACTCCTCATGTCTGTTCACTCGTCATGTCTGTTCACTCGTCATGTCTGTTCACTCGTCATGTCTGTTCACTCGTCATGTCTGTTCACTCCTCATGTCTGTTCACTCCTCATGTCTGTTCACTCCTCATGTCTGTTCACTCCTTATCTTCCCTCTGTCCCTCCTCTGCCTTCTTATCTCTTCATCTGTCCCTCGGGAAACCTGACTCTACCTGGATCTCTTAATATGGTAACAGGATGTGTGTGTCTGCGTGTGTCTGTGTTTGTGCGCACTCTGTAGGATACAACTCTGTATCTCCTTCTTCTGACTATGTGTCCTCTTTAACTTACCACAAGTCTCTCAAACGGTAGCTCTTCTTCATGTGATATGCTTTTTTATAGGGGTAGACTGGAGATTATTTATTTGTTTTCATATTTGTTTTCAAATAACCAAATCATCAGTTTAGCTAGATTCTCCTGTATGTGTCATCCATTTACAAACAAATGTACATCCTGTTCATGCCACAGGTTGAACTTTGACCTGTTCTTGTGTACTGGCACTTAGAGATGATTGCTGCCCACTGGAAACGTTTAAGGTTGAGACATCACTCACAAGCCTACTCTTTCCATCAACACACACCACTGCCCAGCACTATCAAGGAGCTGGTTGATATCCCCACTTCGGAATCACTGACAGTCTTACAATTAAATTCCAGGCACCTCTAGAAAATCTTCATTTTAGTTGTGACAAATTGTAAAAAGTAAATCCAGGGAAGTTCATAAGAGTAAAAATGTTTGTTTGCCGAGTGTGAATTTGAAAGTAGACCACATTTGTCCGTAGGTATTTTTTAAGACGTAAAAAACATTGTGGGGACCAAACAACAGTGTATCATTTCGATAAAGATTGCTTATATTCATGTGACAGTTGTCAGGTATTTAAATCAATTGCCACATGTTAATGTATGGGTTGTAGGAGTCATGACCAAATATGTTATGCTGGTAGGGTTAGCAACTGAGTGCTTTGCAAGTTCTTATCTGCACTTTATGTGTGTGTGTTTTTTTATGCGTGTGTGCGCCTGTGTGTGTGTGTGCGTGTGTACGTGTGTGTATGTGTGTAAAAGAATCCTTCCCGTCATCTGTCTCTCATTATCTCTCTCCACTGTGAGTGCCAGCCAGACGATTGGTGTCGAGTGTCATCACAATCAGGCGTACAAGAAAAACGTTCTAAAATAGCCCATGAATAGGCTATATAAGCCCAGTCGCACACAACAAAGTCACAAAGCGACACAGCACCATTCTGTGACCGGCTTCAGTCCATCCACCTGGACACAGAGGGAGAACAGCTGGCTTAGACCAAATCTATCAATCTGATCCACAACATAGGAACAGAGAGCACTTACCGAAGCAGACAGAACCAGCCTTGGGGCAGAGGCACAGGTACAAGCCGTGACCACTGCCGATCACTCACTCTGCAGTACCCCTAAACTGACAGCCCGTCAGCTATCTGCCCGACCAGGAAGTGGACCAAGGAATGGACTGATTGACAGATACCCTGCCCAAATCAACGGACACAGAAGAGAGAGCCGCTCACTCCCAGACGAGCGCCGACTCAGACACACACACGGGGGGGGGGATGAGGAACCTGGTGGTGCCGGGGGAGCGAGTGGGCAGTGTGAGGGCGCTGGCGCTGGACAGCAGTATTCAGGAGGAGGACTGGCAGAAGGGACAGACCTATAACGCCCACTGGCACAGCGTCTGCCTCATCCCTCGCCCGTGGGAGAGGTGGGTGGCACTGCCAGCTGTACACACACACACACACACGTACGGCATTACTGATTCTGTATGCGTGGCCTCACTTTTTGCATTCCTGCTGTGAATTTGCCGTGGTTTCATCGCTGTGTTTTTCGATATGATAAGGGTTTCTCATTTCACAGAATAATCAAATGTTCCTTCAGTGATGCTCTTCGGTCCATACATCACACAGTTATGCATAGCTCATTGAATAACATTCAATAAAATAAAATGTTACCAACACAGTATAGTTTGACAATGTAAACTGGAATTTTACATGGTAGAGAAGAAGAGACAATATACAATTAAAACAAAGCAAGACCGCCACTTATCTCTCTCTTTCTCTCTCACCATGTAGACAGTCTGTGACTGAGGTGCAGTACCATGGTAACCAGACCCTCTCCAGACAGTGGGAGGCCCGCATGCTGCTGCAGCGCTGCCTCTCAGGAGCCATCCTCCATGGAGTCCTGGAACCACAGCTGCCCCCGAAGGCCCCACAGATCATCAGATCCCAGCCCACCTCCCCACCCCCCCTGGGGGTGAGGGCTTCCAGGGGCTTCATGGTGGAGGTCCACTGTACCACCATGCCAAGGAGATCCACAGTGGGGGTGGCAAATCTGCCCCCGTTAGGGACCACTGAAGTGGGCTTTAGTAAAGTCTCCAGGTCCCTGGGACGGGCGCTGGCTCCGGAAGCTCAGAGAGGGTGAGAGAGAGAGAGAGAGAGAGAGAGAGAGAGAGAGAGAGAGAGAGAGAGAGAGAGAGAGAGAGAGAGAGAGAGAGAGAGAGAGAGAGAGAGACGTTTTTTTGCAGTTTATTTTGCCATAGAAAACTATTTAAGCAGCAAACTGATTATTATATTTTAAACTTGCAGATTATTTTAAATGTTTGATTATTTCAATAATGGATTGTATTTTTGAAAGTGATACAGCAGCGTGTTTACAATGCTCAGTATCCTAAAGCTAAATGTGTTTTTTTTGCTGACTGGTTACATGGTACCCAAGGAGTATAGATTGTTTAATGTCACGGATAAATTTCAAGTGTCTGGGATGTTGTTTTCCACAATAAAGCTTTACAATGAAGCTGTTTGTCACTCTGTCTAGGGTTAAAGGTTTAGGCTTAAGAAACATTAAGTATTCAGGCAAAGGTTACTACTTCGTCCATAACAGTCTAGAAATGTGTGTGACGGATAGTCTTAAGTAGGTATATCATGTATGTGGGAGAAAATAGTACTTATTTTGCCTGAAAGAAGTACAAATTATTTATATTTTCCAGCCCTCACCTCAGTTCATTCACAAGGACAATTGTCGGACACACTAACATATAGGGACTGTCCAACAAAATTAGACTAAAGCTCTGGTTATTTTGGGCACCAGACTCTCATCTCGTCTGAATCAACACATCCCCACAGATGGGATAACGACAAGCCCATTTGGCCAAAGCCCTGCTCCCTCAATATGAATAACACAGTATTAATACTACTGGCAACACCTTCCAAATTCTTTCTCGAGTGATGAAAATGTCACACTTTAATCAGACTGTTCATAAGGACAAAGGAGGGTGCCGGTGATGTGCACTCACTGACCCTCAACATCTAAACAAGGCCCAGATTCTAGGCCAGACACTTGAATGAGGTGTCTTTGGGCTGAAGGCTGGTATGAGATGTACAGTCACCGTAAACTATTACAGCAGGTTGACAACCATGGTTCATTATACCATTTCAATAACACACGTTTTCCCTAAAGGTTGCGATACTATGCTATGAATTCCTTTGATACATGGAAGTCAAATCAATTTGCCACAGCCTTAAAGCTTTCTCTGTTTTGGTTAACAAATATAACTCAATTACAAATGAAACTAATAGAACGGCACTCACTTTTTCAAATAAACACAAACACAATTGACCTTACATGTCTGATCTCTGAAGTAAGCCTTCTAAATGGGATTAGACAGACATTTTACACAGGGGATTCCTGGGTGATGGGAAAGTGTGGGTCTGTCGCCATCGCCAGCCCTGGTGCTAAGTGGACTAACTGAATAAGCTTGTGACATTTGTTCCCTCTTGGTACCATGTGCTGTTGTCTTTTTATGATGCTAGGCTGAAACAAAGGGTGTGTGCGCGTGTGAGTATGTGTGCGCGCATGCATGTGTGTGCGTGTACATATTCTGTATGTATTTCTATGAATGTGTGTGTGCATGTGTTTGTGTGTGTGTGTGCGTGTGTGCGTGTGTGTGTGTGTGTGTGCATGAGTGTGTGTGTGTGTGTTTGTGTCTTTAGATGATGACTCATTATGTGGATTAATTGACATGTCGACTGTAGCACCATTAAGATACGAGTATGTATTGACTCACACTAAGAAAGTCTCCTTCCACCAATTACAACAGCTCTATATGATATCAATCTATTGCTGCCTGTCCACTAAATCTTAGCAAAACACCAAACAAAATGTCTGCCCTATAGTTGACTTTAATGCACCTGCAGTACACTGTCATTTGAAAGGCCCATATTATGATGAGGAGATAGCAGAAGATGTAAAAGAAGTGGGTGAGAGGCCAGGAAGCATTTGTGTGGGTGGCCATTAGTATGTTTCCTGGTTGAGGAAGCCCTCTCGATGATGAAATCAGAGCCTTGGGCCAGCGAAAGTGGACAGCCCTAATGCTATCAGGTGGTTCCACAGCCCAAAAAGGGGATCGCTATCTCATCCCATGAAGAGAAAGAGAGGGAAAGACAGAGAGAGAGTGTGTGTATGTTGTTGTGTGTAAGAGAAAGAGAGAGATTAATACACTGATTGCCTTTGAGCAGGGAGACAATAACACACATTGTTCGTTCTCGGTGGAAACACAGACCAAAAAAGTACATGCCCACATAATGACAACCCCCCCCCCCCTCTCTCTCTCTCTCTCTCTCTCTCTCTCTCTCTCTCTCTCTCTCTCTCTCTCTCTCTCTCTCTCTCTCTCTCTCTCTCTCTCTCTCTCTCTCTCTCTCTCTCTCTCTCTCTCTCTCTCTTGGTCTGATACACACACACAAGTATAAATTCTGAGATCAACAGCTCCAAAAAGACAGAAGCACACTCACCTGGTGACCTACTGACAGGAGACTACAGATATCCCAAACAAAAAGAACCAGCCAGAGAAAGAGAAGGATGGACAAGGAGAAAGAGGGAGAAGAAGGTGTGGCAGCCATGGCAGTTCTCTACCAAGGGTTTGATCCCGCTGCGTATCTTCAGTATAACTACACGTCACCTCGGGCAGACTTTGAGCGACCAGACAGCATCGTTCCATGGAAACTAGGGTGTCTACACAGAGCTTTCACTGAAGGTAGGGAGATGTATGTGCTTGATGTAATGGAAATCAAGCATGATTTGATTATGGAGGAAGAAAATGTCAATGTAACATGCTTTTTGTGTGCATGTGTGTGAGTAGTGACCAAGTTCTATGTGAATTCATATTCTCTCTTCTGTCTTCCAATCTTTGTTTCTCACATTTCTTTGCTATCGTGTATTTTGATCTCTCACCGTCTTGCTCTTTTCCCCTCGCAACCTCTCCTTCTCGTCTCCCTCTCCCACTCTTACTCCAGGTGATGTGAGTGGTGAGGTGTTGCTGGACGTAGGTTCAGGCCCCACCATCTACCAGGTGCTGAGTGGCTGTGAAGTGTTCAGCAAGGTCCTCCTCACAGACTTCCTGGAGGTGAACAGACAGGAGCTACGACGCTGGCTGCACAACGAAGAAGGCTTCAGCCTGGACTGGACCCCCTACCTGCAGCACGTCTGCAAGTTGGAGGGTCGGAGGTGGGTGAGGGGATGGGGGGGGACTTCTGTGTGTGTGCCTGAAGGCAAACGACACAGAGACAGGCTATCAGATATGTATGAGGAGCTGTATCTGTAGGCACGATCAAATGATGTCATCGTTTTGCTCTCTAGCCCCTCGGCATGGATGGAGAAGGCTGCCCGTCTGCGCACCGTTGTCTCAGACGTCCTTCACATCGACGTGCACCGGCCCTGGCCCCTCTCCCTGGACGCCCTCCCCGCCTTGCCCCCCTCCGGGGCCGACTGCCTGGTGTCCTGCTTCTGCCTGGAGAGTGTCAGCCCCAACCTGGCTTTCTTCACCCAGGCCCTGGGCCACATCGGGGGGCTGCTCCGACCCGGAGGCCACCTCCTCCTGATCGGGGCCCTGGGGGAGAGCTATTACCTGGGGGGACCAGGGGTGAGGATCCCTGTGGTGCCCCTGGATGAAGCCCAGGTGTGTGCCAGCCTCACAGCCAGTGGGTACACCTTGGTGAGGCTGGAGGTGTACACGCTGCCTCCAGATATGAGGGTCGGGGTGGATGATGTATCAGGTGTGTTCTTTGCAAAGGCGAGGAAGGAATAATTGGGAGTGTCGGAAAAGAGAGAGGGAGAAAGCGAGGGATAGTGAGGAAGAGATTGAAAGGCAGAAGTGAGGGTGTTTTGGTTATGAGGGGTAAGTGGGATGCAGGGAGGTTGGTGGGTTTGATAGGAGACAAGAGTGAGAAACCGAAGCAAAAAAAGAGAACTATCAGCATATCTAATATTCAAGGTAACCTATTAACATTGTGTAAAAAACCTGATTCATTCAAGTAGCATTTGAAAGGATCTGTGCTTGACTAGGCTTGCCTACAGCAATAGAGTCAGTGTCTCTAAAAGAGCAAACCCTGTACATCTTTCACTCTGCCCAGGTAATGACAGTATTTCAAATAAGCTACTACAGTGTACTGCTTGAGAAGGAAGAATACTATGTATTATACTGCCCTCTGCTGTTTAGAGATACATATTGCAGCGTATACCCCCAAATTCACAGACATTCAAATTCAAAAGTCTCCCGTCAGCTTAAACTGTTATGGTATAAACAGTCTGGTGCTGTGGGTCTTTTTGCACAACAGAATCACAAAAGGGCTCTTTGTTTCTAAATAAATTGTAGATCCCTTTTATAATAAATGAAAGTTGTACAGTCCATTGTACTTATAGCATATTGGATCCATATAATTGGCCAAGCAGCAGTTAATGACTCATTACTCAAGTGTTGGTTTTATTACATTGTTTTCATTTTGACACGTCATTTCATACTCGAAAAGTGAAAGGGACTTCCATCTAAGAGAGTGTCGTTGCATCATGTCCTCCTTCGGCTGTTTTGATTGGATCCTCATGTGCATAACCCTTACTAATGGACACACAGTCATACTTTTCCCGTGTGTCTTTGAGTTAGGTCAATAAAGCCTAATGTTTCATTTGAACAGCAATGGTCTTGAATCATCATTTGTTAATGTCGGTTGGATTTCCACTGGAGACATGTGACCTGTTGTAGTCTGTCAGAGCTTTCCATCTCTCGTTTGTGGCGCTCCTTGCCAGCCCCCTTGAGGCGGTGCTTGGTGGCGTCGTAGACCCAACGTCTGGCTGGTTTGTTCACCCTGCCGCAGATCTCAGTGTCCAGATGGTTAAGAGCAAAGTGCCTGTTGCAGACCTCACACGGCAAAAGGGTGGAGTCAATGGGACCGGTTGGCTGGCGGACTCTAGGACCGACCTGTATTTTTGGCATCAGACTTCGGTACTTGAGTCACCTGACAGCTACAAGATTCCCCACCCCCCCCCCCTTGTTATGGATGTAGTGTCCCATTCCTTCAGACCACATCTGTGATGAGGCCAATGTCTCCTCTCAGATAACGGTCCCCAACAGCATTACTCACTGGATCCTTCACATCATCTGAATTACACAGAGACACAGCAGGGGAGAAAAACATGCTTGTATTAGACAGTCTAGGGTAGTGGCAACATTTCATGTTGAGACCGTTTGACTACAGAAGTTGGAATGAGATATTTATCTGGACATGCAGATGAGGTTCACCTGTGTTTGGTTGGTGGGGGATGTTATGTTGTGTGAGGAGGGCCTGTAGTCTATCAATCTCTTCTCTCTGCTTGCGTAAGTCCTACAGAAAACGTTGTTTTAGAACTTTCTCCAAATAGTCCATGTATATAGCTTAGGCAAGTAGTGACATCTTACTAATGAAAGAATTGAATCGCACTGAACTTTACCTCATTGCATTTCTGAAAGGAGTTTTGAGTATTTGAAGGGGTAGTGACCTCCTGTTTCACCTTGACCTTTTGGCTCTTCAGGAAACCAGCATCCTCAAAAATATCTCTCAGTAGATTATTGTACCCCTGCCAGTAAAGGAAGACAGGTACATCTTAGAGAGCTACTTACTGTATCTAGACGATCCCCGAAAAACGAATATTGTGTGAGAGTAGTCTGGAAACATTTATGTTTACGAGTTCCCGGATAGGATGGTGTAATACTATAGTCACCTGCTCAGTGATTAGTTCCTCATACAGAGCCTGCTCAGCCTCATCCCATTCTTTCTGCAGCACTTCACTTAGGATCGGGTACACTTGTTGAACACACATACACACCAAGTTTCAGAGCTCAGCATTTACGTTGTATTATTTGCAGGAAGACATGGCCAGCTTTTGGCCAGCTTTTAGCCGACTTACCTAAGAGAGAATGTGGGTGGCAGACTAGAGGGGTCTCGAACGTCAGGGAGTAAATACAGGTACTGGGCTCCGACACCTGAGCCAGCTTGCTGCTTATGCCACAGGTAAGAATGACCTGTAGATTTCAAAGGGTTAAATTCTGGTGTTTTATGTAGCATGTTGGGTCAGGGCAGGAAACAAAACAACACTGAACCCACCTTGGTTTGTCTATTTCGGTTCCCACATACATCCCCTTCTCTCATCCACATGGCCATGAACGTGTTGTTCACAATTTCCCACTCCTGCCAGATTCTGTTAAGAGAACCAGGGGTGAAAGTCAATGGAAATACTTCAGTAATGAGAAGGACAAAGGCAGCATGGTCGGTGTGGTTAGAAGGATCTCTAGTACAAATAGGACTGGGCTGTGCAAGCTGTACTCACCCTAGTATTCCACTATAAGCATTCCACCTGAATGACTGCTCATGTTGAGTGATATTGTGGAATGGACAAAATTCATATTTATACCTGTGCAGAGCGGGGAAACACTATAGGGTTATATACATCTATAATGTAATCTATGAAAATGGGTAGAATGTATGTGATGACAGGAACTTACGTGGACTCAATGTAGCTGAAACACTTTCCTGCCAGTGTATGTAGATGAGGTGGTCCTTGAGGGGGAAAGCCAGGGTCATCAAACTAGGACCATTATGATTGGCTCAAAACGGATATCAGGTGATTGCTTTTACCTGATACTGGGGTTGGGGTTGCCTTGGGCTGAAGCCTGCTTCCCTGAACCAACAACGGATTGTTGAGCCTGAACAAAAAAAGGTGCAAAAAATCGTTATTTATATTCAACGAGCGGTGCAGATATGGTAACTGAGCTGACATTAGCACTTACCCAAATGTATTTGGTTCCTCCACAATCTTCATTTTACCCGCAAATGCATCTGACACTGAGTAAGAAAAACAACAATAAAGAAGCAGTGTAAACACGTCTTGAAGTTCAGATCATACTTGACTAAATAGTCAATGACATCAGGAAACAGACTTCTTATACGTATGGCTTATACAGTAGTAACCATACGTATGGCTACTTTAGAACTTCATCATTCAGTCATTAATCAGGTACTTACCAAGAAGTATTAAAAATATAATCCGCAATATGTGAGATTGTCCATTAGGTATGCAATACATGGTTGACTATTTTGAGTCGATAAATGTTCTTTCACTCCAACAGAATATACCGCTGCTGTTAGATATACTTTAGTTCCTACAATTACAAAACACGTGATCAGGTCAGCTGATCAAAATACGCAAACTGCGCCTGCGTCTCTTGTGTGCACCACATGAATGCATGGCTGACATGTCAGTGTATTGATATTGCGTTTGCTAAGATGTTGTCTAAGAAAGATCAGCAATCGGTTTACAAATGTCATCGTCCATCGGAATTTGGTGAAGGATATGCGTTCTTGGTAGCCACTAACTAAGTGAGTTTGCTGGAAGTTTGCTCACTCTAGTCTGAGATAGTTCGCCAGTAAGTCTGACCTAGCTAGCTACATTTTAAATAGTTTATTGTCATGGGACGAAAGAAGCAGGGTAAATTTGAGCGTTCTGACAATAAAGGGAAAGATAAAAGACACAAGATGAAAGGGAAATCCCTTGAAACTTTCACAGAAGAAATGCACGGCGCATTACAAGGTAATAACACAAAGCTACAAAGGCATTACTTTCTGTTTCTGAAGACTAGTCCAGTATTATGTATAAATATTAGAGGCACGTCCAATTAAACAAAAATTATATGTCCTTCCACTGTAATCATTATCCTTTTTGTAATTCAGCCACATTGCACCCAGAGGAAGGAGAGGAAGCTGCCCAGGTGAAATTGCCCTGTCCGCTGGCTATGTGGGAGCTTGGCCACTGTGACCCCAGGCGCTGTACTGGCAGGAAGCTGGTCCGTAAAGGCTTTGTGCGTAACCTTCGTCTTAACCAGAGGTTCAATGGCCTCATATTGAGCCCCATGGGCACAAAATATGTCACACCAGCAGACCGGTGAGTGTTGAGTTGCAGGGTAAAGGTAATGGCATCAGTCCGGAAACGTTAATATAGTTGGCAAAATCTTTATTAGGGACTGTATCACTAACTCACATGGCTGAATGTACTGAATGTGTCTTCATATGTGTTATCAGAGAGATTGTGGCTCAGAGTGGACTGGCAGTCATTGATTGCTCTTGGGCCAAGCTTGATGAAACTCCCTTCAGTAAGATGACAGGGAGTCATCCTCGCTTGCTGCCTTTCCTGGTGGCAGCAAACCCAGTCAACTATGGCAAGCCTTGCAAGTTATCTTGTGTTGAGGCTTTTGCTGCCACGTTCTGCATTGTGGGTAAGGCGAGATCTGATCCACAAGTGACTTGTAGTTGTAACCAATACTACATCAGTCGAAACACCATGACACAATTAAAGATGCCACTATATGTTTTCTTATGGGATTTTTAAGATTCTGGTTCTTAGTTTGGTCTATTATGATTGGTCATGTCTCTATTGCAGGCTTTCAGGACCTGGCTGTAATCCTACTGAGAAAATTTAAGTGGGGTACAGTATTCCTGGACCTGAACAAAACACTGCTGGAGCGCTATGCAGCCTGTCAGTCAGAAGACGAGCTGCTGGCTGCTGAGAAAGAGTACATCAACAAACAACCAGAAGAGGCGGAGTTTGGTTAGATACAATAAGCATTAACTTCAACAACAACAAAATGTGCCATCAGAGGGCAATTGTTTTTTTGCTGCAAGACATAGATACAAAATAGACATAGATACATGACTATAAAATACAAGATGGACATTTTAGGAGATATAAGATTAGTAGATTACTCATTTAATGTTTGATCTCATTTTTCCTCAAGATGTACGGCTTTGGAACATTTTGTTATTGAATACAAAAATATACAACAATTTCCCTTGATTCACAACATGTTGTTTTTGCAGATCCTTTCGATGTTGACTCAGGGAGGGAGTGCATGAACCTCAACAGACCTCAGTGGTGAGACATCTATTTCAAGTTGTTTGCTTGTTAACATATCCATTGGACCCTTGTCAGACGGTTGCATTTCTGTTGCAGGAGTTACTTTAACAAGTTTTTGTCTGTCATGCAGTTCTAAAGAATGCCTTGCAGTACTGATTGTTTTCTGTGATTTAGTGTTGCTGAGGAAGATGATTCAAGCAGTGACGAAGCTAGGGTGTCAGAAGATGGTGAAGATGATGATGACGATGATGAAGAACTAAAGGAACACAGAAAATGACCCCCAGGATTGTTAAAACAACTGATTTGTATTAAATAACTTCAATTATTTACAATAAAATAAATTCGCTTTTCTAATCATGTCAATAGCAATTGGAGGAATTGTGTAAATCATGGTATGATGTTTATTTCCAATTTGTAAATAAATGTTTATCGATAGCTAAACGTTCATTATTATTAACACATTATTTTGATTATTTAAATGGTAGATTATGGGATTCTAGTTCCCGTAGTTCCAACTGGGGTATTAAATCCTGGTTTCCCAAAAACTTCAGAATACTAATAAGAAGGGAGATTTATTGAGCGTCCGAGTCTCAACAGAGATATCGTCTAAATATGGTAACCTAGGACACATCACACATGATAGGAAAAGTTATAAACTGTTGCTGCGAGACGTCCAAGGCGATGATTTACCGAAAAGCATAGACGCTTTTTTATAAGGCAATATCAGATTGGTAAACTATTAGCGTTAGGGCAGTAATTGCTAACAATAAAATTGCATTATAGCTTTCAAAGTAGTTATTATTCTGACCTTTCATGAAGTTTGGTAAAAAAAAAGAAGAAAAAAGCGAGGGGGCGGATACAGGGAAGTATCCTCTCCTGTCTTTGCGGTAACATTGTTGTGGAACGACGTCACAGCTGGAAAATGAAGGCGGTGAGGCAGCCATTACTGGAGGTTCTGTAATTATTTTATTCCAAATAAATACTCGCGGAAAACTTCCATGGCAAGAGCCACAAGTCAATTAGTAAGTATTGCAACTTTCATCCGAATATCATCTCGAAGCCATTGCTTTAGATGTTGTGTGTGGCGGCAGTTTGACAACATTTTCGATGCGTTGGGCCTTCATTTCAAACAGCGGTAATATCAGGAGGACCTTGCTAACGTCGTTACTGTTGTAGCATAGCATGCTAGCTTGCTAGCGCAAGCTTATAATATACTTCGCTGGACTGACTAATACTAGCTATGTGCATTATTCTCTTTATACTACTGCCAAACTGTCTTTGACAAATTAGTTTGCGCTTTTTTATAACGCTTACTAACCCGCAACATTTAATCAATTGTTATGATTCCCCCCTACGCGCTTTAGTCTGGCAATGCGCTTGAACTGGTTCAGTCTATTTACTGGAATAGTTCCATGTATCTGGGTTTATGTTGTAGCTTTAGCTAAGTGTCATACATGATCAACCCAGGCACATCCATTGAATTTGCTAACAAATCTTTCCATGAATATATTGATTTGTGTTAATCTCAGAACAGTTTAATAGAAAAGGCCCTGTTGCACTTCCTATATTTTGTCA
The DNA here is from genome assembly GCF_963692335.1 of Osmerus eperlanus. Lineage (NCBI taxonomy): Eukaryota > Metazoa > Chordata > Actinopteri > Osmeriformes > Osmeridae > Osmerus > Osmerus eperlanus. The sequence continues at coordinate 9,810,353 of NC_085029.1, read as the reverse complement.
TATTTATTAATCCCAATAGAATTAAAAGTTTCTTTAAACTCAAAACGATATGTTGCAGATTGAGTATTGGAGTCTCGCGGCCTTAGCTGTTTCAACATGTACATAATTTGCTTTTTCAACAGTCACACATTTTTGTGCAGTATTTGAGAAGTCCGTTGTGCTCTTCAAATAAGTCAACCAATCTCGCTGTTATCGGCAAATATCTAAATTCTAGCTAACATACATACATTAAGCAAAACAGATGTCCATTAACATTTGAACGAAAAGTTCCAAAGACTCATTCTGTTCTAGACCCCCCATGCTACCAGCTAGCTAGCTACATTGCTGGATGCTTTTCGTCAACAACTTTGCGTGGTTGGAATCTGCTGGCTAGCTAGCTAGGAAGTCTACTTGGTCGGCTAAAAGGTGTGATATTATGCAGCAGTGCGTGTTTCGTTTGTCATGTCGGTGGTGGATAGATGGTTAGCTAATTGGCTTATCAACTTCTTGCTGCCACTGCCCTCTTTGACCACAGTAGAAACAGTCCCATCAAAGTTGTGCCCCACTTTAGCTAGCTAGCGTTAGTGTGTTACTCGAGCACAGCTGGCGCTAGCATGTTGGTTCATCACCAGCCTAGTGAGCTAGCCCGCTGTTTAAACCATTTGGCTAGCAAACTATTGGTCAGTAGCACAGTGGCAACACAATTAACTGGCCACACCAGTTCTGTATATTTAGTCTCTTAATTTTACTTGTGGGTTTAGTGAACACACTGACAGTGTGATCATTATAGATTCGTGCATGTTGTGGCCCAGCCAGGCTTGTCTGTCTCGTTAGCTACCTAACCATTAGCTAACTAGCAAGCCATCGAACTATAGACAAGCACCTAGCGCTAAACATTTATAATGTGAAACATGCTCCATAGATACTTAAATTTCCGTTGTCATTTAATTAATACAAGCAGGAAATTATAGTGTAGACTATATATTTTTGAAATTGGTTGCATGGAACGACCTTCACATTAACGTCCTTTCTGAAATTGTCCCCTTAGCTGCAGTTGGCAAATGCTAACATGGCGAGCTATATTTATAGCCTAGCTATAACGATTTACTAGCGTTGGGGGCATCTAGCTACCTGTATTTACAGTTGACCATTATAAGGTACACGCCAGCACGTTTATCATGATGGTCACCTAGCTATGTAAACAATGTTATGTCGAGTGAGCCGAGCTGCGTATCTCATCAAACTTTACGTCAGTGACTGTCACGTGGAAGATGTATGCAACTAGCTAGTCTTGTAGCTAAATAGTATTTTACATCATGGCCGGTAAAGGGCTGGGCCCACTGTAGCTAGCAGTACTAGCACAGTGAAAGCCACGATTTAGATCAGTCTCTATTACCTTGTGTGTATTTTAAAGCACCTTCAACATAATGCTTCGAATAGATGAATGACGGACAGCATTGTTGGGCAATGATTCCATATTAACTCTGTCCTTGTTTACTTATAATCCCTAAACGATAATGTTTTTCACTATTTGTTGTCCTTCACGCCATCCATGATATATTTCACCACCTTGTGCATTAGATTGGCCTGTTAACGATCATGGAACCGTTTCGTCTCATTCGTGCTTGTTGTTATAGTGCGGTTGAAAACATTTGAATAGCATGTAGACTAGTCATTTCCATTTTTAGCATGTAGACTACTATATTTACTTTTGCACACTGGTAACATAATTGAAAATAACGCATTTGAAGATAGTTTTATATGCTAAATGTTTTCACACTTCACCTTCACAATTTTCCCCTTTTTAAGTGTGAAAGGATTCAGCCTTTTTTTGTGAATAAATGCCCATTTTCTCAATTAGACTTACACAAATGCCTACAGTTTTTTTTATTATGCTTTACTGGAATATCCTTAGTCAATGCTGTACTTTTCAATCAAGGACGCCCCTGTCTTTCTTCCTTTTGCAGTATGATGTTGTGCCCATTCAATCCAGCGTTGTCATCTGTTCCTGCCCACATCCATCAATGGTAAGAAATCAGCCCGACTCCTGCTCGCCACTTGCTATCCCAGGCGCAAGTAGCAGTCACTGTACCAGCATGGAGGGATCTGCCTCTGAAGCTCGGGCCTCGAGCAAGCCTGCCAGCCAGGGCTCAGAGCTCCGGACGCCGCAGGCCCGTAAGAAGAGGCCCGATGACTTCAAATTCGGCAAGATTCTGGGAGAGGGATCCTTCTCTACCGTACGTAGCGTCGCATTCCATCTCGGTTATGAATTAGCTTGAGATAGTTGTCGTTACATGCTTGCATTCTTGTGGTCAAATACTTGAGGTACTCATCTTCAATTATTTTCAACCTGATTGATTACAAAGGGCTAAGACGTTTTAATAAAAGCTAGCCTCTGTTCAAGGCATTTTAGGATTCTAAACTTTTTGTTTATACTGTCTTTCATTTCATAGGTTGTCTTGGCAAGAGAACAGTCAACGTCAAAAGAATATGCAAGTAAGTAGTTGTTCTTTGGTGTGTAATAAAAGGCTGAATAAATATTTAACAACATTAGTATATATGACTGTCCTTTTGACTTTGTACTTAGTTCAGCCCTCTTGACTAACACCAATATATTGTTCTCTTTCAGTTAAGATTTTGGAGAAACGGCATATTATGAAGGAGAACAAGGCGCAGTATGTAAAAAGAGAAAGGGATGTGATGTCAATTCTAGATCATCCATTCTTCGTGAAACTCTACTTTACGTTTCAGGACGATGAAAAGTTGTGTATCCTTTCATTAACAAGAGCAGGGCGCCACAGACTGGTGCCTGAATGACTGCAACACACAGTATGCATCCTGTGCCCCCCCCCACCCACTCAACCCCAATTTGACAATCCAGTGTGAATGGAAAAACAAGGCTGCGATGTTTACACAAATATAGATGAGGAAAGCCTCATGTCGAGGCTAATGGTTAAGTGCCTGCGTCCAGTATAATTGATGAAATGAATAAAGTGTGTCATTGGATATGGTAGTTAAACCTTCATCATTACTGCAACCAACTGAAGTACTTCAAAAAGAGCTATCAGTAACAGAATTATCTCATCTTTCTTTGTTGTTGTTTGAGTATACACTGTTCTTGCTTTTTGTAGTGTGACATTTTCCTTAACAACCCTCTGTCAGATTTTGGCCTCAGCTATGCTAAGAATGGGGAGCTTTTGAAATACATTCGCAAAATCGGCTCTTTTGATGAGACCTGTACTAGATTCTACTCGGCTGAAATAGTTAGCGCACTAGAATATTTGCATGATAAGGGGATTATACACAGGTAAGAAAGTTGCAGATATGAATATGTATAATATACAATCAATTCAGTTGTAAATCAGTTGCGATACAAACATTTTACAACAAACATACCAGTTTTGTCTTGTCATGGGAAACATCCACCTCACCTCACATTTTTCCGCTTTTAGAGACCTGAAACCTGAGAATATTTTACTGAGCGAAGAGATGCACATCCAGATAACAGATTTTGGAACGGCAAAGCAGCTGTCCTCGGATAGCAACCAAGGTACATTGATAATTCTGTCCACGTTGTTTCTGTCGAAGACCCAGCTTGTGTGTGCCTCATCCTTTACTCTATCCGAGGGAACTGCTTTCCTCACGCATCACAACTCCTCTTGTCTTGTGCTCTGCTTGTTTGTAACCTGCCTCATGTCACATACTCAACACGATCAATTCTTCTATCGTCCCACAGCAAGAGCAAACTCATTTGTAGGAACTGCCCAGTATGTGTCTCCTGAGCTGCTGACGGAGAAGTCAGCCTGCAAAAGGTGAGGGAGGCCTACCACTCGACACCAACCCTTTAGACAGCTGATGTAAAGTCCGTTTCGAGTGTTAGGCCTATAATACGTTAGATTTTGCATGCATTGTGGGAATTGGGTTTCTGGACAAGATGACCAAAAATGACCTGGTGGTGGTTCTTTTTATTTTGTTTTTTTTAGCTCTGACCTATGGGCCCTAGGATGCATAATCTATCAGCTGGTGGCTGGGTTACCACCATTCAGAGCTGGGTAAGGACAGTAGGATGCCTGCTTGTACCTTCACAAAACCAGCATATTTAACCTCCTAGTTGATAAGTTCAAGAGCAATTCTGGTATTATGGTGGTCGTCTCTGCTCTACAGATCTTTTATAGACACCCTCTCACATTGTCAACTTTTTTCATCCTCTCAAAATATTCTCCACATGATGTGTATTTTCCGTACCAGAAACGAGTACCTAATATTCCAGAAGATAATAAAGCTGGAATATGAATTCCCTGAGAAGTTCTTCCCCAAAGCCAAGGATCTTGTCAAACAGCTTTTGGTAGGTTATGTTTTCATCTTCACAGCCATCATTAACACCACTAACAGCAGGTACTGTTTGTATTTACAGCTACGGTATGTGCAAAGCAAACATGGACTCTTCAGACAGGTAGAACCTCAGTTAACATTACGCTGTGAACTTCCACGTAGTCGCTGGACCCCTCCAAGCGGATTGGTTGTGAGGAGAGTGGAGGGTACGACCCTTTGAGGGGACACCCCTTCTTCGAGACCATCTCCTGGGGGAATATCCACTTGCAGACCCCCCCAAAGCTGACGCCCTACCTGCCGGCCATGTCAGAGGATGACGAGGACTGCTATGGAAATGTAAGGACACCCAGGTTGACTGATGATGATAATGATGCACCTTGAGGCCTAAGAAAGACGGTTGGATCAGATTTTCATGACGTTTTGTTATTCAGTTAACGTGGGCTGAGCAAGTGAAATGGCAACACCCAAACACTGTACCAACCGGCTGAATTTTTTTCGTATCACCTGATGTAGGACTCTCATAACATAAGTCTCCATGGTCTTCTTAATTACCCCCCCCCCCCCCCCCCCCTCTAGTACGATGACCTCCTGAGCCAGTTCAGCAGCATGCAGGTGGCCCCATCCAGCTCCACCCACTCCCTCTCCACACCCGAGTCCATTCCCCCACAGAGGTCCAGCAGCAACATCGAGCAGTACATCCACGACCTGGACAACAACTCCTTTGAGCTGGATCTGCAGTTCTCGGAGGTGGAGAAGCAGCTGCTGCTGGAGAAACAAACCAGTGGAAACACCTGGTAATGATGCCCCTTCCCAAGGCCCGCCCCCTCCTCGTCTGTCTGTCTGAGTGTGGACAGGCCCTGATGTATCATGTAATGCAACAGAAAAAGTATTTGAAAGGAAACTGGTAGAAAGTGTCATATTTGAAAGGAAATGCATTTTTATGTCTATTGAATTAAGATTTTCAAATGTGTTTTGGGGGGTTTCTCATTCACACAGGCATCAGTTTGTGGAGAATAATTTGATCCTTAAAATGGGTCCGGTGGATAAGCGTAAGGTAAGTGGATCTGTCTTGCTAAAACTTCCCTTTTAAATGTTTGTCTTAACCTGTTCCTCAGGTCTCCTTAAGTCCAACTCTGTCCTCCAGCTAGTGTAGTGGATTTGGTCAGGTGTGGTGTCAGTGGGTTCAGTGTCATGTGGTGTTGTCTAAGAAATATTTCAGTTTCATGAAAATGGATCTCAGCCAACAGTGAAGGGGAATTCCCCTTCTGGTGGGGAATGTCACACATACACTAGCCCCCTCTGGTGGTCATGTTATGTTACAACACTTTCCAGGGCCTGTTTGCTCGGCGGAGGCAGCTGCTGCTCACTGAGGGGCCACACCTGTACTACGTGGACCCTGTCAACAAGGTCCTGAAGGGGGAGATCCCCTGGTCCCCAGAGCTGCGCCCCGAGGCCAAGAACTTCAAGACCTTCTTTGTTCACACGGTAAATGTGACGAGAGTAGTGGGTTATTGGTATCTGTCTATAGTTACTGCACTGTGAGTCGGACAATTTTTTAATGGCCTCTTTAATTTCCTTGCAGCCCAATCGAACATACTATCTGATGGACCCCAGTGGAAACGCTGACAAGTGGTGTAAGAAAATCCAGGAAGTGTGGAGAAAGATCTATCACAAGCACCAAAATCCTGGCCTATAGGAGAGCAGTTCCTCCTGTGACCACTCCTTCCTCCTAGCTCTGAGGCCAATCACGGAGCAGAGTAACACCCTCTTTTAGTGCCCTTCATCACCGCAATGTAAACAAACTCTTTTAGAGACGCTGGCATCTATGGCATCTAGACCTTGTTTATTTTCCTTCTCTGAAATGAGCAGAACCAATAGGAAAAAAGACACCATGGGATTCAGGGTTGCTTTGCTTGTTCTTTGTGCTCTCTGTGAGTCTTCTATTGCATTTTTTCCATGTGTGGATGATGACTGCTACCATGCACATTGGCTTCTTGTACATTCTGCAGGGGAAAGAGAGGACAGGCTTGTCTGTAGAATTCCACCGGCATAGGTACCATTTAGGACCATCTCTCAGTGCAAGGACTGGGCTCCTGCTTCAGCGACACCATAACACAATCCAGCATCAAGCATGAACCAGAGCCTAACCCTCAGTATCATACCTTAAACCATATCCTAATACAAAATTGTATGCTTAATGTTTCCTCAGACCCTAACGCCATTTATATACTCCATAGTTCCAAGCCGAACACAGCCCGGTTCGTTATCTTACCTCAACTAGACACGAACCCAAATAAAGTCTATTTTTGTCAGATTCCCATGGTTCACATAGTATATTTTATTTTTGTTCTCTAGGCTCTTGGTTCTTGCTGATATATTGCCCTGTTTGGGTCATTTACTGTTTCAGAACCGAGTGCTGGCCCCTGTAATGTCAGAGTTGAATTGGTTGCTGCACAGTTCAGTTTGGGCTTTGGTTAGACAGTGAGAGAGGAAGTTAGTCAATAATAGACCTGTTTCATAGGGGGTGGGTGAACATGCCACTAGCTTGTACTCTTTTTGTTTTAATCATAAGACTCGCTTAGATTTTCTGCACAGCCAGTTGGTAGCTCAGGCTTGTCTGCTTCTCTTCCGGGGCACTGGAGATTTAGTTTATTAAAGTTAAGGTGGTTATTTTGACTGCATTGGCAACCATGGCTGATATTATTGAATTATTTGGCTGTTCTGTACCATTCACTGGCTATTTGTGGTTTGAATACTTTTTTTTTTTTTTTGGGTGGGATAATTGGTTCATCTTAAGTTTGTTCTTTCGGGGAAAAAAGACTAAATCGAATGCTGACCACCCCACGTTGAACAGGAAAGATTCAACACAGAGATACATGCATACTATCACTTCTTGGAAGCAATCACAGTAAAGCTGTATTCCCAAGGCAAGTTGGCAGTTTCCTGGTCGGCTTCTCAAGGTTCTTTTAGTGTCCCTATGGTTTGTCTACATGACACCTGGCCCACTATAAATTGTGCGATGGATTAGAATTTTGCTCTTTTTTTCCCTTTATTTTATTAAAGAAAGATATAATAATACTTTAAATTCTGACATTATCTTGCGGTCCTCTCGAAGGACTCTTCCTCCAGCCGAGTCAGTGTGCAGTGTGTGACTGGAGCGATTGGATAGCAGCCTCTTGACCTCAGGCTTGGGCTGAATGTAGATGGATGTCAGCAAAAGGGTATCTTCTGTGATCCAAATAACAGATGAAATTGCTGTATCCGCTCTAAAGTTGAGGAAACGCTACAGATAAAGAGTTTCCTCCTCTCTTGCTAGAACATTTTTAAAATCAAGATGGCGCGGCAGTCGGTTACATTGTGTATGTAATACTCTACCTGGTTTGTAACCGACTAGAACTGTGATGTACAGATGATGTATTATTGAAATCTGAAGCAAGTAATGCAATGATATTAGGATACAGTTTTTGTATTTTTATTCTTGTATAAGGTTATTTGATGGCTATTGTTTAGCCTCTAGTTCATTCTGTGTTATTTAAATTCTAATATATGAATCATATTTGGATTGAAGTCATGTTCAGGGGCCATGTTGTGTATGTATTGAGATGTAAAGCCTTTGAATGTGAATAATTATTGTAAACTATAATATTTTACAGCTTTTTTCTTACTATATCATATACATTTTCTATTTGCTCAGTGATTTAATCATATTTCTGATAATTTAATGAATCTGTTCATTCTCTCTCTGATTATTTGTGCGCTAGGTCAGTAGTTGTTGAATGATGAATTTTCCACGTAATGCTTGGTAGTGCAGTAATTAAAGCATGTAGGGATTTAGGCATACAATAATGACATGCCTCCTGTCTTCTTTCAACCAATATACTTAACATGATTAGGCTACATCCTCCCATGAAAAGAACACTTAAAATGGTTATGAACAATGCAATACAAATATAGTTCCGTTTTCAATGAGGATAATACGGGTTTTAGACGATTTATATTTAGGACCTACAGCAATATAGATAAGGTACTATCTAGTTTTAGAGACAAATGCCTGAATTACCATTGTCAACAAGGGTAGAAATTAGTTGGAGATTTAAGATTTATGTGGCTGAGATATCAGTAATCTTCGTTAAAACGGTATGACCAGCAACACCTACCCGTAGTAGGTGGAGGAAGAGGAGTGGTTCAGTCGCCTTGCATGAAGTGTAGTCTACTGTAGAGGGCTTTTGTCACGGCAGTCGTACCAGAGGGCGGAGAAGAGGGGATGGCAGAAAACAGCTCCGATATTAGCGGCGCCGTTTACCGGAGGTGTCTGCCTCATTATACCGTAGACAAGACGGCCAGTATCGGGGCTTCGAAATGGATCCGCTTAAACGTTGGGGGAACGTATTTCTTGACAACACGACAGACACTGTGCCGTGATCCGAAATCATTTCTGTACCGACTGAGCCAGGCTGACCCCGAGCTCGACTCCGATAAGGTAATGTTAGCTAGCTAGTAGCGGAGCTAGCCTGCTATCTTCCAAACTCTGCTTTTGTGAATGGTTTAATTTCTAGAATCAATATACGTACATTTTTGTTAATACAACTTTGCATCTCTTTGAAATGTCATTGTTAATAGTTTATTTGAGAGACCTGTTACAGTAGCAACATATTTTGTTTCCAGCAGTTAGCGAAACAACGTAAATTAATCCCAAATTCCAACAGCCATCAAAAGGCATGACGTTAGCTACTAGCTAGCTATCTGACTACAACACAGGCTAGGTTGAGGACAAGCACAGTCTGCCACAATGATGATGATGGTGTTGCTGACTGTGCTGTCTTAGTGTGTGGCTAGTTGCAGACAGAAAGAAAGCTTGCAAAAAAGGCACTGCCTAGCTTGCATGCTCAGCTACCTGCTCCCTCTCAAACTAAACTATGAAGTTGTTTTTAGTAAACAATTCTATTCAGCCAGGTATTTTTTTTATCTCATCACTGGTACCAGCTGTGATATGTTAGTTGATATGACTGTTGGGGACTTGGGGGCTTGATAACATAAAATAATCAACTGGATTATTCAACTAACAGAGTTGTTCAAAGAACGAAAAGGCAGTTTGTCCTGTACGAGAATACAGGCAGAACAGCACAGACAACCTGAACAAGATAGATAGACCGTACAAGTCTGGACTCCCCATGCAAATGTCCCATCCACAGGGCAGGCCCACTATTGTGCTGTGTCACTTGACTCACTCACTCTCTCTTTCTCTTTATTTCTCCCTCTCTAACAAACAATGACCACCCCCTGTTCCCTTTCCCCTCTGGCTCAGTGTCTGGTCTACATAGAGCTGCTTGTGTGGATGCCCTCATCCGTGTGGGATGACTGCTCCAGCCTTTACCAAGTGGGGTGAGGCACTGTAAACGTGAAGCCAACGGATGATGCCACTGAAAGGCTCTGTTGGTCCATCTGCCATGAGCAGTGGGCGATTAATGTCCTTGTCTTCACCAAAGCAGCACTGTGTGTGTGTGCTGAGAGAGTGAGTTTGTGTTGTTCTCCACCATCTTCCTATTTCATTACGGTCCGTTGCACTTATCTACTACCACATTTAATCTTAATCACTCCGTCACATTCTCTTGTTTCAGATGCCTTTAATATTAACATCCAAATCACATAATCTCTGAGTAATCAGTGGCTTTTTGGGTGATTTATCCAAATGTGAACAGCTGATCATAAATGGAGCAGCCCAAGCCTATCCAAATCCCCTAAGTGCAGATTGGGCTGCCAGGCTTATGGTATGTATGTCTGCCTGCCGGCACATTTGACTAATGGCAGCTCCCTATATACAGTTAGGTCCATAAATATTTGGACATTGACACAATTTTCATCATTTTGGCTCTGTATACCACCACAATGGATTTGAAATGAAACAATGTTTCATTGTGCTTTAAGTGCAGACTTTCAGCTTTAATTTCAGGGTATTTACATCCAAATCAGGTGAACGGTGTAGGAATTACAATACATTTTATATGTGCCCCCCCCCCTTTTTAAGGGACCAAAAATAATTGGACAATTGGCTGCTCAGCTGTTCCATGGCCAGGTGTATGTTATTCCCTCATGGGAGTTCGTTATTTCATTGACAAGGAGCAGATAAAAGGTCTAGAGTTCATTTCAAGTATGGTATTTGTGTTTGGAATCTGTTGCTGTCAACTCTCAATATGAAGTCCAAAGAGCTGTCACCATCAGTGAAGCAAGGCATCGTTAGGCTGAAAAATCAAAACAAACCTATCAGAGAGATAGCAAAAACATTAGGTGTGGCCAAATCAACTGTTTGGTACATTCTTAAAAAGAAAGAACGCACTGGTGAGCTCAGCAACGCCAAAAGACCCGGAAGACCACGGAAAACAACTGTGGTGGATGACAGAAGAATTCTTTCCCTGGTGAAGAAAAATCCCTTCACAACAGTTGGCCAGATCAAGAACACTCTCCAGGAGGTAGGCGTATCTGTGTCAAAGTCAACAATTAAGAGAAGACTTCACCAGAGTAAATACAGAGGGTTCACCACAAGATGTAAACCATTGGTGAGTCTCAAAAACAGGAAGACCAGATTAGAGTTTGCCAAAAAACATCTAAAAGACCCTGTACAGTTCTGAAACAACATCCTATGGACAGATGAGACCAAGATCAACTTGTACCTGAATGATGGGAAGAGAAGAGTATGGAGAAGGGAAAGAACTGCTCATGATCCAAAGCATGCCACCTCATCAGTGAAGCATGGTGGAGGTAGTGTTATGGCGTGGGCATGTATGGCTGCCAATGGAACTGGTTCCCTTGTATTTATCGATGATGTGACTGCTGACAAAAGCAGTAGGATGAATTCTGAAGTGTTTCGGGCAATATTATCTGCTCAGATTCAGCCAAATGCTTCAGAACTCATAGGACGGCGCTTCACAGTGCAGATGGACAATGACCCGAAGCATACTGCGAAAGCAACCAAAGAGTTTTTTAAGGCAAAGAAGTGGAATGTTCTGCAATGGCCAAGTCAATCACCTGACCTAAATCCAATTGAGCATGCATTTCACTTGCTAAAGACAAAACTGAAGGGAAAATGCCCCAAGAACAAGCAGGAACTGAAGACAGTTGCAGTAGAGGCCTGGCAGAGCATCACCAGGGACGAAACCCAGCGTCTGGTGATGTCTATGGGTTCCAGACTTCAGGCTGTCATTGACTGCAAAGGATTTGCAACCAAGTATTAAAAGTGACAATTAGATTTATGATTATGTTAGTTTGTCCAATTAGTTTTGGTCCCTTAACCCTTGTGTTATCTTCGGGTCATTCTGACCCATCAGTCATTGTGACCCACCTTCGTATTGCGACAGATTTACCGCATACAAAGACAAAGTGAAGCATATTCTTTTAACCGTTGGGCTGTCTCAGACCCCCCACATTGCAAAGGTTAAAAGAAAATTATTTTAATTTGTTTTTGTATTGGGTAAAATCGGGTAAACACAACGATGGTTCGTTATGAACCTTTGGGTCATGTGACCCGAAGGCAGCACGAGGGTTAAAAAGGGGGGGGGGGCACATATAAAATGTGTTGTAATTCCTACACCGTTCACCTGATTTGGATGTAAATACCCTGAAATTAAAGCTGAAAGTCTGCACTTAAAGCACATTTTGATTGTTTCATTTCAAATCCATTGTGGTGGTATACAGAGCCAAAATGATGAAAATTGTGTCAATGTCCAAATACTTATGGACCTAACTGTAGCTACGCCCTGCTAGACCTATAGTCAGCCTTTATGATGTTCAGACACAAGCATCTCGCACATGAATGAGAAGCTTGTTTTTCTTCAGTCACCTCACGCAACCCTGCATGAGCTGGAAGCTCCGATTGATAGGCTAACGTAAAAAAAAAAACAGTATTTTTTTCCTTTCTCGGCAAGGGCAGTGTTGTGTTTCCCAGCCAATGAAACGAGTGTCTCAGTCTCCTAGGCTGACGAGCTTCAGGAGGGGGCCTGGATTATTTATGCTGTTGAAGTGAGTCTGTGTTACACGTTGGGCCAAGATGGAACGTGAAGAGTAGAGTGGAAGTACGGTCGGTCACAACTGCTGACGGATTTAGATATCACCAATGTTTCTGCGTCCCAAGGGTGAATTCTAGGAACTGTACTCAGTGTACTGTCACGTCAATGTTTGGAGAGAGAATTACAACATAGACTGTCTTAGTGATGAGCCATGTTTAACAGAAGCCTGGGTCACTGACATCAGAGTTCTAGAAGCAGATAATGGTATGTTGGGGGTGAAGAATAGTATATACTTACTACGTAGCAAGGTACCTTCCAAACAAAACAGGAAGTTGCTAATGGCTGTACTAACTGATGACTTGAGCACCCCCTAACAAGTTTGTGATGCCTGTCGCGGTCGGTGTGTGATGGCAGGCCACTCATCTAAGCCCAGCACAGGAACACTCAGGAGGAAACACAGCTCTCTAGCTCTGAGAGCTGCATTAATATTTCAAGAATTCCACTCATAAAATTCTTGTTCGGTTCACATCTTATTCTTTTCACATTCGCCTACGTGTTGCCCTCCTGGAAGGTCCTCTTTGTTGCGCGTGTGAGGAGAAGCAAAGGCCGCATTTAATGCTGGCCTCAAACGTTATCTCATGCCTGAGCTCACAGCGGGAGGCGGTGTCAATATTTGACGGTGACATCAGCTCCTCGCGCCGTCAATACCGCCCTCACGTAGCCTCCCATCAGCACAAACACCGGGGGCGTCCGGGATCGCAGACCTAGTGACCAGCCCAGGGTGGCATCATTGCTGTCGTCCTCCCAAAGTGGCCCCTGTGCAGAGCCTCAGTGATGGTTAGACTCCCCCATACACTAGCTGGCTAAAGCTAGACCCAGGTTCTCCCAGATAACAACAGATGAGTGTCACTTAAAACGTTGCACTGTGGTTGGTTTGTGCTCCTTGGTTGATGCGGCAGTGCAGAGAGGAGCGAGTGCTCCGGACAGCGGTGATTTCCCGCTCTCTCCAAGCCGCAGCCAGAGAACTCTTAACAGGCTCTCATGACGGGGGAAAGCTTTTAGGGTCTTCTAAAAGGAGCTTCTCATTTAGAACCTGAAACATTCATCCATCATAAATTGTTCAGCTAAAAGCATCGTCTGGGGCGCCGGGATGGAAGATGGGTGCCATGTTGTGAAGGCAGAAGAAAGAAGTCCCCCAGAGGAAAGGTCAGACTTAGTTTCAAATGACTCCCTGCAGTATTTTCAAATAAGAGACTTGTGTCCCACAGTGTTTGGTATGTAGGCTAATATGTGGATTATTATGGACCTGCACTGTATGAGGCCTTCCATAAAGAAGGTTTTGCTTGTCCATTATTATTAAAATGAGTTATAAATATGTAAATTTGTGGCTCTACAGCCAACGGACATCCACCATGCCGAGATCCCCCATCATGTGACTACGCAAAGGTCTGCATCTTTCAAATCTCTTATCGGCAATTGTGTGCAATAGATTCTAAGCTACTGACCAGTGACTGCTGATGTTCCAATTTCCTGGTCCCCCTATCGTGGAATTTGACCAACATTCCAAGATTGTAAAAAGGACTTTTTAAACGTTTCAACTTTGAGCTTCCAAAGTCTAGAAGTTGAAAACTGAAGGAGTTGAGGCAGCCACAGTGCAGGACATCAGACATGCATGTGCTTGAAGGGTGGGTCTCAGTGGTATTTCCTGTCAGAGGATATGTATTGTGCGTTGGGTCAGAAAGATTAGTCTGGGCCATAGGCTACTGCTCAAGTTGTCCTCAGTGATGAGGCTTCCCTCTCAGTTCATATGAATGCTTTATTGGCGCAATAAGAAATATTTCAAACATTGCCAGCACAAAACATACGATATACAAATGAAAACAAAAAACTACTCATAAAAAGTATGACACAAAAAAGCTTGGCTTGTTCCATTGGCCATCCCTGAGCCTATGGCTCGCCTCCACAGACTTCCCCTTCTCATTTTTAGCCTGTTGGCCACTTTCCTTCCTCTGTGTCCACAGTTAAGTGAGAACTGTGAATCCCTCCTGGTGATACTTTGGTTGCACAGTCACTGGTCAGAACAATTGACGAGCATGTGATTTGGTAGGCGTAAGTAAAAAAAATAATTAAAAAAAACACCACGACTCAGAGGAGATAATCTGCGTCTCCTCTGCTCGGTGCATCCCGTTTCCCCCTCAGCCCCGTCTGTATAAACAAGTCTCTCAAAGACGGTTTGATGAGAGGAGTGTTAACTTACATCCCACAATAGCAAAGGTGCTGAATTATGCACGCCGGCTTACTAGTCAGCGTCTTCTGAGGATCCTGCGTGGGCATCTCTGGTCAGTCGTACGGTCCCTTTGAACAAAAACAACCCCCCTTCACTCTTCGGTCCTCTCTCTCCATGTCCCCACGGTCCTTTCCGTATTCCCCAGCTCGCTCTCCTCCTCCCTGTTTGTCTCTCCGCACTCCCCCACCCTGGGCCCCCTGGAGAGTGGCTCTTGTTTTTCATTAAAACACTGTGTCCTTTGTTTGTTGGTTCACATCAATCACGAGCCACTGCCCTTCTAATCACCACTCTCTCAGAATGGGGTCACCCGAGTGAGGGCTCACCCACAGGAGCCTGCTCACCCTGGGGACCAGCTCCGACAGCTAATGAACAGGGGGGAGAGCCCGAAGGAGGAGGCGGGATGGTGCCCTGACTCAAAAGTTCATGGATGTCGCCTCAAATTGATGCCAATAGCAGAAGCAGATGAGAGACTTTGACATCAGATGAGAGACAACTTGGCCTGATTGAGTCCGGATTCAGGAGACTGTCTGTACCCGTTTGATTGGGATTTTCTCTTATCGAAGGCCCTGTGTTGACCACTGGTGCTGACAAGGCCAAGCGTTCAGTTTTGGGGCTTAGCCCTGCTTCTGTGGGTTTGGTGATGCTGCAGATCCGTCTGTGTGTTGATGTCTCTTCATGGAAAGAGCTTTGGGCTGTGGCTGTTAGTGGTGTTGGTGTGACATCTGTAGATGGGTGACCAGCTTGGCCTGTCCTCAACCTCTACCTGTGGTTAAATGTTCATGTCTGTTGAGGTGTGAGGAGCTGACATTGGGACCAGAATAGAGCTGAAATCCATGGGGTCCTGTGGGGTATTTTTACTATGGAAAAGAGGTCAGACAGCGTAAGAGAGGGTTCAGATTCATTACCACAGAGAATGCTCTGGGACATTTTTTCATTATTGGAAAGACTAATGGGTTTCTCCAAGTTTGACGACAGCCCATCTCTCCAGCTCTGACGGGTCGAGGGAGCTGTAAATGTGGGCTTCTATGCCACCGCGGGGAGGGGGGTTGTTTGGATTTGACTGTGGCCGTGGCCTGAAAAGTAGGAAAATGAAGCTTGTGTTCTTGTGTAAATGATGTTGGCACAGCTGCAGTCAGTGCACGGGCCTAAGGTGACTGGGTGTCTATCCCAAAGCCAGATTTTCAAGTATGCAAACGTACACATCCTGCTGCCTTAAGTGGATTTGCACAAAGTTTGCATTTATCCCCTCCCTACACAAGGTTTTGGCTGCTTCTAGTGTGATCTAAACCGCTGCAGGAAAACCTGCTTGGTCACTGTTGTTTCAGTTGTAAGTTTAAGTGTGTTTTTGTAGGATTTGTTTAGACCATCTCGACTTAATAACTTACACCTGACCCACAGCCTCTATTATCGTTTGCTTTTAGTGAAAGAAAACACGCCAGTGACGCACCGGTCTGTGCTCTTCCTGGTTTGCCACGGCAGGATGGCCGTGGTATTTTCCTCTGACTCGGGTCCCCTCTGTGGATTCAGCCTCCTGTTCCAAATCTCTTTCTGTTCTGCTCTAATTGTTTTAACCTGCCCCTCCCCAAGAGACCCAGGTGTTCTAATCACAGAAGTAGGGGAATGCCCAGTGGTCCTGCTGCCATGATGAACAAACCCCCCAGTGCAAAAGGGGACATACAGGAATGACGAGCGGAAGGCCATGGCTTACGTGTGTGGTTGCGTGCGTGCAAAGAAGCCACACCACTAGGCCTGAATTTGAAGTTTTGACATATTAGAATTTCCCTCTTCTCTCTTTCTCTTTGTCTCTCTCTCTCGCTCTGCCTTTGTCTTTCCCTCTCCATCTCCAGGATGAAACTGGTGCCTATCTGATAGACCGAGACCCTGCATATTTTGGCCCTGTGCTGAACTACCTGCGGCATGGCAAGCTGGTGCTGAACAGAGAGCTGGCAGAGGAAGGTAGGACTCGCCACAGAACTGGGAACGGGAATGCAGTCCTGGAACTCAACCTTGTACAGTCCCCTCAGGAATATTCCTGTGGGGGGGAAAACACATTAAAAGTAAAATGTTCTTTCTTTTTCATTTTTTTTTTGTTCCAAGGTGTTTTAGAGGAAGCTGAATTCTACAATATCACATCTCTGATAAAGCTCCTCAAGGACAAGATCAGGGAACGTGACTGCAAGACATCCCAGGTAGGGCTTCCCCTGTAGCTCACCGGACAATGATAAAGGCTTACCGCATGTGCCTTTCCTGTCAAACTTAAAAGCTGTCCAATAAAGCATGAAAAAGGCTCTAAAAATAAATAAAATACCCATCTCAGGTAGGTGTACGTTTTGGAAAGAGTTTCTCTCCTTGACGATCCATTAGGCCAACAGCCCTTCCTCTGTGAGCCCCGCCTGGGCCGTTAGCCGTCTCCGTGCCGGCGCTATCCCATGATTCACTGCTCCGCAGCAGGGAAGGGAGATGGATGCCGGGCGATAGTGGACACTTAGCTGTGTGTGTGGAGATGTGGAGATGTGTGTGTGCGTTTGTGAGTGCAATTGTCACCGAGAGTGCTCTGAAGTGTCCCCTCACCTGAGCGTCCCTCCCCGCAGGCCCCGGTGAAGCATGTGTACCGCGTGCTGCAGTGTCAGGAGGAGGAGCTCACACAGATGGTGTCCACCATGTCCGACGGGTGGAAGTTCGAGCAGGTAAAGACGTCCGCTCAGCCTCACCGAGCACAGGTTCCCTCTGTGGACCTCCCCCTCCCCGGCCCCTGCAACTCCCACATTGCCCAGAGAATCGATTCCATATTAGGGGGAAAAGTTTTTTTTTCTCAATGCAACTTCAAATGCCTCCCCCTTGTAAATGCGGGCATCCCTCTGTGCTCTGATTGGTTGTTGCAGCTTGTCAGTATAGGTTACGGGCGGGCCCACCAGTCAGAGTTTCTGCTGATTGTGTCAAGGGAGGTGAAGGGGGAGCTGCCTACCACTACCACTTCCACTACTACTACTACTTTGCCAAACAACAGCGGAGAGGTGTGTCCCACAACTTTCTGTCCATGGGCTGGTCACTGCATGGTCCCCTTGTACCCCTCCCCCACCCCCCGTAAACACAGGTGTTGGCCGTCTTGGGTTTTACTTTCATATTTATATTTTTTTTTTTATACTATTTTATGTTGTTTGCTCACCTATGGGGCAAAGAGAAGTCAACACGTGCATCTTATAGTTTGATGAATCTCCGAGTAATGTTTTTTGTGTGTCCGCATCACTTCTTTGCACCAAACGTTTCGTTGACTTTCGTACTGTTACTTATTTACGTGGTTTCTCTAAATTGAAATCCCTGGATCCGTCATGCAAAACAAAAGTGCGTTGTCCCGAGTAAAAAAAAAAAACACTAAAAAACAAAACAGCATCCAGCACTTAACCCCTTTTAAGAGATTCCTTGCTGATTTCGGCTCGGGGATGCTTGGTAAAGCTATTATGGTGCGTGTGTTTGCGTGTGCACAAATGTGTGTGTGTGTGTGTGTGTGTGTGTGTGTGTGTGTGTGTGAGAGCTCTGAATCCTTCCTGGCCCCCTCATCCCCCCCGTCCCCCACCTCCCAACTCCCAGAGGGATCAGGGATTTGTGGATCTCCCTCAGAACTGGAATCTCTCTAAGCGCTTTACAGGGGTCAGATAGGAAACCCCTTGAAAGTCTTCCTCACCAGGGGCTTGGAGGGCAGCGGTGCGCCGACAGTCATATGGGGAGAGCACTTCCCTGGCCACCTGGGTCTTCCTGGCCCCGCCCACAGCCATTTCTATCAAGGAAGTCCTTAGAAGAGTGTTTGGTTAGCTTGTCGCTAACAACGGTTAGCCAATTACTAACAAATCGAAGTCAAGTGAGCTAGAGATGTTTGTTGACCAGTTTGGGCTCGACCAAAGGCGGCTTGGCGCTGAGCGTGGCGGTCCGAGGGGTGGGTGTGTCATCTCTACGTGGGTTTGGTGCGCCAGGCGTCTGAGTGCAGGACAGTGTAACAACACGTTGAGGATGGAGCCGACGACTGGGCCAAAAACTCCTGCCTCGTGTGTGTGTGTGTGTGCGTGTGAGAGGGAGGGAGGGAGCTCTTGGCAACAACAAGGCTCGTCAGAAGAGGCTAATGAGTCGTGTGGCATGCTCCGACATGCACAGCTGGGTACTTAGCTCCACACGCAGACTCAGAACACACGGGGAACAGTGCGGTTAAGAGGCCTTCTACTCCGAGAACTCGGCTTTGTTTGTCTGACACAGTCTAATGCTCTTGTCAAGTCTAAATGTCAATCGCCGTGTGTCTGTTTGCATGGTGTTCCTGTCCTCTGATTGCTGCCCTGGCCTGCATGCTGGCTTGTGTTGTTATTATAGCAGTGGGCCTATATGGTAATGTGCCTGGTCTGTAACTAACCCCCATGCTTGAAACCATTGACCTCTCATTTACAGTCTCTTATCACCTCACAAGTACAACACTGTTTGGTTATTTGTTATCTCGAGCCTCTCTCTCTCTTCACGTGTCTCTGCCTCTTGATGTCTCTCTATGCCTCTCTCTCTCTCTCTCTCTCTCTCTCTCTCTCTCTCTCTCTCTCTCTCTCTCTCTCTCTCTCTCTCTCTCTCTCTCTCTCTCTCTCTCTCTCTCTCTCTCTCTCTCTCTCTCTCTCTCTCTCTCTCCTTCATATACTACCTTGTTTGCATATCTCTCTCTCATGTCTCGGTGTGCCAGCTTTCCGTGCTGCAAAGTCTTCTCTCTCCAGAGGACTTTCCAACTACCGCTACTTTCCCATTCACCCTTTGTTCCTGCCCAAGTCCTGCTTGTGTCTATACTCCGGCTCACCTCGTCTCTGTCCTCATTCAGCCTGCGTGAGGCTCACCTCATGTCTGTCCTGGTTCAGCCTGCGTGAGGCTCACCTCATGTTTGTCCTGGTTCAGCCTGCGTGAGGCTCACCTCATGTCTGTCCTGGTTCAGCCTGCGTGAGGCTCACCTCATGTCTGTCTTGGTTCAGCCTGCGTGAGGCTCACTTCATGTCTGTCCTGGTTCAGCCTGCGTGAGGCTCACCCCCCGTGTTTTCCCGTCTCTCTCTGTGTCCTGTAGCTCGTCAGCATCGGCTCCTCTTACAACTACGGGAACGAAGACCAGGCCGAGTTCCTGTGCGTGGTCTCCAAGGAGCTGCACAACCAATCGTACGGCACCAACAGCGAGCCCAGCGAGAAAGCCAAGGTGAGCCAGCTGGTGTGTGTGTGTGTGGGTGTGCGCGTGTGTGAGAAGGTGTTGATATCAGCAGTATAGCCTTCCAGGAATTCATGAACGGTTTATGTGAATGGTGGCTTGTGCTGGATATCTACATTAACATGAGCCCTGGTGGAGACTGCCACGGTAGATTGATGGCTGGGCTTCACACAGAGGGCTGTTTCAGATGGCCTTGAATACCTTACCTCACGTGAGAGACATTTCAGTTAGTCTATGATGTATTTATAGTAATTTAGGAACATTTTCTTTTTAAACATTAACACAAAAACTAAAGATTCCATATTTGCTATCTAAAATCAGTCCAAGACCATCCATGGGATCGAATAGTCTCAATCCAGCTTAAAGATTTATGACATCTTAGCCTGTAACCTAAACAACCCCCCCTTCACCTAACCTAATCCAGGCTGTTGGGACGTGGAGAGTGTGTTTGGGGATTATGGGAGCATTAGAGGAGAATGGCGTTCTCTCCCAGGGCTTTGGGACCAGAGCAGCGGCCTCATCTCCACAAATTAATACTCCCATCTGCAGGTCCCTGTGTGGGCTTGTTACACACACACACACGCACACAAAACATGCACACACTGCATGAGCTACACACACTGCATGAGCTACACACTACATAAGATACACACGCTACACGCACAAAGAAAGGAAATTGAGCTGGGTATTAAAGTGCATTTTCATCTAGGCCTACAGAGGGGATGTCTCATGATATTGTTTACTGTGGTTGGAAACGAATGCAGAGTTTTAGTACTAGGAGCACTGTGTCAATCAAGTTCAGCCAATCGCAGCAACAGCGGGATGTAGATTCCCAGTCAGGGAGTCACCTTCTGCTTTGGAAAAATGTCAGAGAGGGGGTAAACATTCGGAAACATTTCCCCTCCCCCCCCCCTCTAACCCAACCTTCAAACCCCAGAACATTTCACAACACTCTGACTCCCGATCGTGTGTGTGCGTGTGTGTAAGCCGTGCCTGTGTTGTGTTCCCTCCTCTGCTGTCTGCATGCTGCACGTGGTGCAGAACGAGGAGGACGAGGACGCCGATTATGAAATGAATGACTCTGATTACTGAGTCATCGTTGAGCACTCGTGACTCAGCGGTGAGGAGCACACGGCCTGTCTGTCGGCCCTCTGCCATCCCTCCTCCCCTCCACCCCGTCCCCTACAGTCTCCCCCCCCCCTCTCTACCCCGTCCTCTACAGTCTCTCTCCCTCCCTCCCGCCCGCGCTCTGCTCTGCTTAGTCCAGGCTGCCCTGCGTCTGAGCCGGGCCGCTGCTTCATCAGATCCAGTGCTGCTTCAAGCCACCTCCAGTGACTACATGCTGATGGTTCCCTCATACATGACCTTTATGGAAATAGTGACTCGTTAGTCAAAGCAAATTGGTAGTCTGACCTCGCTTTGACTCTCCCTGGCCTAGTGGAACTAGAGCCCCCATCCTTGAATGTTCCTTTTATTTCGTTGAGTGTGTGCGTGCCTGCGTGCGTGCGTGCGTGCGTGGACGGTAAGTGTCTAATCGGATAAACGGTCAGGCTCGATGTATCGTTTTCAGTTTTAGTAGGCTTGCCCTGTTTACGGCAAACAGTTCATATTTTCCCACTTGAATGTTGAGAAGTAGAATTTGGAGTTTTATAAACTGACAAAAGTGGATTCATATGTTTGTTTTTACATATTGTTTATTTGTACCTGACTTTGTAGATTCTTCAGGAGAGGGGCTCTCGGATGTGAAGAACCAGTATTAGAAGCTCCAGGGATAAAGATGCAAACATATCATGGAAGAGGAGGAATAATTCTCCACATGGAGATGCTTATTGAGGGGATCCTACATTTGTTTGTGTTTTCCTGTTTTTTCTTTTAATTATTATTTCAAAATGTAAATAAGTCTGTTTATCAACTATTTGTGCCTGATTTTTGCCCAACTGAAAATGATGAACTGTAAATTGTTTCATGCTACAAAATATGGCCATAGCCATGCAAGGCCAATGATTCACTCAGGGGCTTCAATTGAGTTTTTTTCTTTAATCTTCTAACTCAAGGGTCTTTTAAGGGATCGTGATGGTCTATATTTATAAAGTCGACACTTCTAATATTGTACACAGTCATCGATTAAACAAGAAACAAGAAGGGAATTTTGCATGTATTTAGCACACTGAGAAATCAAGCTCATATATGCAGGACCATGCAGTAGTTTCTCCTGACCATAGAAAAGTCTAGCACCTCCCAGAGTTTTCAGAGTTCTTAAATAGATGAGATGGTCAGGACAAACCCATAGCCCTACTAAGAGACAGTGTTGTTTTTGCTTTGACTGACAAATATGCTTCCTTAACAGGTTTACCCTCTGTATTTTGGAGGGAAATGTATGTTTAATAAAGCCTTTATTAGGAGAGACATTTTCGGGGCAAGTTTGAATCTGCATTTTTTTTTTTTTTTTATAATGGTGAAGGAATATCAGTTTATATCCTTGTTTTTGTACGTATTCTAAAAGTACATTATTTAACTCTTAAACTGCACGTTTTGTACACTGTATAGTTCACAACTTCTCTTATGGAAGTTGGACTGGATCTTACAAAGCTAGAAAATGTTGATGATGTTGGCTAGTTTTGCATTGTTTGTATAGTAACTGACTGAGATTAGTCAAGATAAGTCAAATAGTTCTGCTAAATATCTATCTCTTGAGAAGATGCCTGGAATTTTTTTTTGATATCCAATGACAAAAATATACCTTGGCTAAAAAAGTTGACTGTTATCTTTTTTTTCTTGTAGGCTGATACATTGTTTTGAAGCATATTGAATTGTGTGATTTAATACACTGCATTCCAAGCACAACAGTGAGGATAACACTGGGCACAATTTGTTTTTAAGCCTTCAGTAATTTTTTGTGTGTGTAAACACTGCATTTCAGGACACATTTCTTTGTGGAGAATAGTTTCATGACTGAGGTTTATCGATTCATTGAAATTGTATTTACAAATAATTATTGATAGTGTTGCCTTTTCCTAATGATCAAATGCAACATCGTATGTGTAGCTTACACATCAAACTGTGTCAGGGATATGTACACTGTTCGGGTGGCCGGCACACTGGACATTACACAGATGTGGACACGAGCCTCCTTTGTCACACAAGTACAGACACCCCTCTGTGCTTACACACACCCTTTTTATATCACATTGAGTGAAACTAACAGATAAGCGCATGTTTTTGATAAACACACACAAGGGCTTTTTAAATGCAAACTATATGATCAACCTAGAGATTCAATAAACTTATAGTGGGTGTTAAGTTTTTTTTTTTTTTTTTTTTCGGAGCTAAGCTATGTTTACATTTGCTACAGTATTCTGAAGCTTTCCAGTTATGCTGCATCTTGCACTCCCTACCTTGGTATATAGGCAATTAGTTGTGACTGACATGTTTGACTTCGGCAACGGCACTCCCCATTCCAGATAACTTTAAGCGCATGTAAATTGATTGTTAATGTTGATGTTTTTTGAAAATTTGTATACTTTTTCAAGATGTTTGCTACCAACTCAACAGTTTTTAGCTAAAGACAATCATACTGTCCTTACTGTGATGGCTTTGTTGCTCATTGAAATGTCAACTGGCGCTGAAGAGGGAAATCTCAAATATCTTATGTCTCATCCCAAGTACTGTATGTTGCAGTGAGATTTATTTCTTATCGGTTTAGTTTTTTTAGTTTGTTCTCAGATCCCACAAGTGGCACAGAGCAGCTGCACTATCTTTACTCTGGACTGTTTACCACTTTTGGCAATTGATTAAAAAAAAACAATAGATAGAAAAAGAGTTGTGGTTCATGCATTCAGTCTGTAATATCTGCAGGTGCCCAGTCTATGTTTGATGAGTTGGCTGATGTCCGCTCATTGCAAACCACTGTTTTATGCATGATTGAAGATGATCACACTTAATAAAAATCTAAAGTAAATTGTTTCTTGCTCAGCCAGAGGAATAACAACTACGACTTATGTTGTTATATCACAACGTCATGTCAACTTTAACTTCTGGTATATTATGCAATGTTTAAAATGTACAAATTCCGTGTGACTGGGATAGATGGTCTTGCTTAGGGTTCACCCAATAAAAAGCTTTTCTCTTTCACACCTAATGTGGTGATAATCATTTCTCATGTTCTAAATGGTAATATTCTGTACTAATTGAATGAGCACTGCAATAAAATGCTCAATTTCTTATTAAAATCTATACAGTAGAAAATGGCAATAACGTGTGATAATCATGTTATAAATACAATGCTTTAATTTGATCTGAAGGCAGCTTTTTCCTCATCAAATTTATGAACAAAGTACGCCCTCTAGAGTTGTAGGATTAAACGTCTTCATTTTGAAGAAACTGTCTCTTTAAATTGAGTCGTCCAAAGATTTGCCTGTATTGTTTCAATAACCAAGTGCAATCACTCATGCAAAATTATAATGATGACCGAAGTTGCAGCCGATGAATATATGAATATAAATTGAATATGGCATGACACAAAATGCTTAATACAAATAGGGCCTACATTTTCACTGTCGCTTAAAAAATGTGTATGCAAGTGAAATCACAAATATTGCAAATATGTAGTAATTTTGTTAGATTTGTTTTGTTCTGCTGTGATATTGTTTGATCCTTGTTGTCCAAGGAACTCCTAATCAATGTTAATTATGTTCAGGCGGCAAGGAGGTTGGCTATGTAAATGGTCCTGTTATTTAGTCTGGGTAGAAACGGGTGGGTTTTCAGGAGGGAAACTTTGTAAGGTTTATCCATAGGTAACCACGATTTATTCATACGGTTCAATTATACCAGCCATTGAAACCATATTGAGAGGTAAGAGAAAGTCTCCATGTGCGTTGCATATTTACCGTTTTGTGATACAAGGTTATTTGAGACGCACGAATTTGCGCCATTTTCGCTAGTTTGGTCGGTGCGTAATTTTGCGCCTGTCCGATCGCTCCTTGTTCTTTGTCCTGCTGTTCTGTGGGTTATATTATTTGTAACTCTTGTAGTAATCTGGAGTAATTAAAAGGGAAAGCCGATGTGACAACGACTGTGCGACGTTAAAATTGAGGGGTATTAAGCGTATTTTCTAAACACGATTTGTAAATCAACGGCAAGTGCGCAATTCCATGTCATCAGGCCGGTCAGACGCTCCGCGCCAGGGTGATATGGCGCACAATAATAGCAAGCTAGCTTAGCTGGTGCTTCTTCGGTATAGCTAATTGTTTGTGAGTAGTTATTTTATCATTTCACAGATGGCGATGTGTATTTATGGTCACCATCTTAAACCAATCAATTGGTTTAATCTATAGTTTACGGATGATGTGCTGAAGGGTCCAATTCGATTGCGCAAATTTGACTGGCTAACGCTAGCACTAGCAGGCTAGCCAAAGCTAACGCATATTTTAGTCTTTGGTGCTATTCGTCTGGAACGAGAGTTCCGAATAATGACCTTTATTGCCACCACATGTGGAGATCGGTTATTTTTGGGGTATATCAAACTCTGATCATTGTAAATGTCGGTGCAATCTTGACTAGTCAGTGGCTGTCTAGTTCTGTTTAGGGACTTACTATCTGTACAGGGATTAGAACTTCAATGCTTGAACTTGTATGTATTGGATCGTTTAAACTGCTGTGCCTGACTGCCAGGCACCCTGTGGATATTTTTAATGAACGCATGCCCTCCACACACAACACAATTTATGTTATTCATGAATGCAGTGACTTTTCAGCAAAGTGTAACACCTGCCAATTGTCGTGTTATTGCAGGACCTCACTAGTCATGTCTGGCATTGCGTTGAGCCGGCTCGCCCAGGAACGCAAAGCGTGGCGGAAAGACCATCCTTTTGTGAGTAGATCACTGATGCCCATCATAGTTTCTAATCTGTGTTAGAACTCAAACTCTACATTCTGTATATATGGGTAGCAGTCCATTTTGATTGCGTCAAGTTGTTGCTGCTTAAGTTTTTTTTTTTTTTTACATAATCACATTCGATTCTTTCCTGTTTCAGGGATTTGTAGCTGTACCAACAAAAAACCCAGATGGAACGATGAACTTGATGAATTGGGAATGTGCTATTCCTGGGAAGAAAGGGGTAATGGGGTTATTCTTTATCAGTACATTATAAAGGGGCCTATTATCACCCCTACTTGTTTGGTAAAACAAGGTGGTGTTGATGGATCTGAGAACTTTTGTGAGCTGTCAGATTCCACACTTTCTGTCCACAGACTCCATGGGAAGGAGGCTTGTTCAAACTGCGCATGCTGTTTAAGGATGACTACCCTTCCTCGCCCCCCAAATGTGAGCTTGCCTCTTACCAGTAACATAACTACAGTGTCTTCACAGCGCAACCTTGGGTCTTCTGCTTACAGAGCTGTTTGATTTCTTTCCCAAAGGTAAATTTGAGCCTCCCCTGTTCCATCCCAACGTGTACCCCTCGGGCACCGTCTGCCTGTCTATTCTGGAGGAAGACAAGGACTGGAGGCCAGCCATCACCATCAAACAGGTTAGCATGGACCACATCTGACGTGGGGTCTAACTAAACTCTGCAACCAAATGGAAACAAGTGGCATTAAAGACTTGAAATATCGATATGACACTAAATTAGTAAAGTTGACAAGATTAGAATTACATTTGCGTCAGGACAAGCAGTCTAAGCCAGTGGTTCTTAATCCTGTCCTCGGGGAACCCTGTCCTGCATGTTTTAGATGTTTCTTGGCTCCAACACACCTGATTCAAATGCATGTTCGTTACCAGGCTTCTACAGACCTAGATAACAACCCATTTATTTGAATCAGGTGTATTGGAGCAGGGAAACATCTAAAACATGCAGGACGGGGGTTCCCTGAGGACAGGGTTAAGAAACGCTGGTCTAAGATATTGGAAATGTACAATTTACACTTAATCTGAGCATTCAAAAACATTGCACCGGTGGTAAAAATGTAAACATCCACTGTACCTTACCTGGTAGCTAAGAGTTGTTTACTTCTTGACAATTAACTGAATATATCGGTTCGACATTTGTCTACGAAATACATTTTCCAGTAGCAAATTACGCTTCAATTTGGACCTTGTCTGTGTTTTTCCAGATCCTATTAGGTATCCAGGAACTTCTAAATGAGCCTAATATCCAGGATCCAGCTCAAGCAGAGGCATACACAATTTACTGGTGAGTGCTGGCAATAATAATGTGTTTTAATAACTGGACTTTTTTATCAAACCTTTTTCTTTTTTTCACTCCATTTGTTTTCAGCCAAAACAGAGTAGAATATGAAAAAAGAGTTCGAGCACAGGCCAAAAAGTTCTCCCCGTCGTAAGGGTGAACGCACCACTCAGAAGACATGGTTCTAACGTGGATCTCCTCCCCTTCCCAGTTTCTCAATGAATGTGACCCTCTCACATTGAGACTTGATTAAGGACTTCTATTTAATAACTCCCACGCATTCTGTGCCATCCGCTCTTCTGATTTACCATTTTTATTTCAATCGCATCCTGACCATCGGCTGGTGAGTGCGTGTGGCACTGGGAGGGAATGGGTGCCACAGTGACCTGAATGCCTCCCTTTTTAACCCCTTGACTTCTGTTATGGTGTGTGGGCCGTGTAGGCTGCGCCATAGTTTCAACGTTGATCCTTCTCTTTCAAGGAGGTACGTCTCTTGGTTGGGTTTTGTTTATGTTCAAATGATTCTGTCACAGGGTCTGTTCCTTAATTCCCCCCTCCTTCCCTCTATCTCCAATCCTTGATTTTAAATGTAAAAAGTTTTGCTATTTCTTCAATGTCAGTATTTCAATTGCTGTATCATGAATGGCACTTTTATATACTGTCTTATCACACTAGTGTCTCTAGATGGCTCTCTGATTCTCTGATGCAGGTTTTCTATTCAGCATGCTGTAATGTAAGATAGAATCTGCTGCCTTGGCTGTCTTTGTTCATTGGAGTGTTTGGTATGAGGAAAAAAATCAGGG
Organism: Osmerus eperlanus; assembly: GCF_963692335.1. Classification (NCBI taxonomy): domain Eukaryota; kingdom Metazoa; phylum Chordata; class Actinopteri; order Osmeriformes; family Osmeridae; genus Osmerus; species Osmerus eperlanus. The sequence continues at coordinate 9,782,556 of NC_085029.1, read as the reverse complement.
ACCATGTGTGGTCACTCTGAAGACAGGTAGGCTTCCTTCTGTAACAGACTATGGTGCTTTTGTTCATGTATGTGTTAGAGTAAATAAAACTTTCTATAAAGCTTTGGTTAAATGATTGCCTTTTATATTAGGCAAAACTCAAATGTTTGTGTACCCCTTGATTTAAGCATGTAAGTGTAATGGATTTGTTGGCCATTTGGGTGTGAAAATGTATCTCTGTGAATTTTTGAAAATGAGACTCCAATTGCTGTAAACATTAATTTAATATGTGTTACAAATGACAGATACAGAACTTGGTATTCCTACAAATAAGAAAATGGTAGTAAGGTAAAATGACTTGACTGATTGCATCGTAAATAGATAATAAGGTAAGAAGGACCATAGTAATTCTTGTTACAAATGAGATACAGAACTCTATTCTTACAAATAAGAAAATGGTCGTAAGGTAAAATTGACAGATTGCATCGTAAATAGATAAGAAGGCCCAAACTAGCTTACCCCTCACCCCCAGGAATAATATTGTCCCTTCCAGGGCCTGTCTCGAATTCTAGGAGAGGATGACTCGAGGAGACCCAATTGAACATAATGTCTGGTTGGTAACAATTTGAATTTCCTCACATTACGCAGTTGCCTCTGTTCAGCCCATTTCTGGTGAATCAGTAGTCAAACTGGTAGACACAATCTGTCGTCTCGTTAAAGTAACACTCAGATCGCTGGTCCTCGGCCCCCACCACCTCCTGTGCCTTCCTGGCTGTCCCGAGCGTGTCAGACAGGATGCAGTACTCGTTGGTGTATAGGTGGACTTCCCGCTCCAGGGACACAGCACTGCAGCGCCAGCATCCAGAGTCTATCTCCAGGGCACACGTCATGTCAGAGATGAGTGATGCGCTCTTCACCAGGCTGCTGGAGGAAGGAAGGGGGGGCCTGGGGTTCACGGCTGGAGGGCTGCCCAGGACAGCTGCCTCTGAGACGGACGTGATGGGGCTGTCACAGGAAGGGCCTCGGCCCGGGGACGGGGAGAGGGTGATCTTGTCCAGGATGGTGTCGGTTAGGGTGTCGATCTTTAAGGTTTCCTCTGCCTTGAAGTCGCCGTCACTGCTGGGTGTCACAACCCAGCTCTGTAATAAGGGATCATTGCATCTATAAAATAAGTTTCTTCACGACACTTGAGTTCTTTGCCTTCCCGTCGCAGTAGTTTAGTTATTGTAAGCTGGTAACATGGTGATGATAAATGAACAGCATATTGTAAAAGTGTAGTAGTTGATTAATTTGGTGTGTGGAAGCCAGGTTACCTTGAAATCCCCCTTACATTCGCTGTATAGTGAATTGAAATATGGTTCTGGAGTTGGGATGAAAGTATTTCTCCTCATCCTACAATACATAAATGGTAACTAGACTTAAATATGCCCAACTATTTTGATAAAGAAACTGGAGCATACCCACTTTATCGAGTACTTTTGGTAGTAGAAATAACTTACTTCACAACAGGGATGTAGCACAGGAATAGCAACATTGGACCCAGGACACAAAGCGGGATTATAACGTTACCGTCCAACAAGGACATGACGGTGTTCCCGGCGGGCTCTGCGTTTTCAAACCAGAACAACAGCTTTAGTGTGAGTTACTGCAAACATGAGCACATACATTGAGGTTGTCTACACAGCTTGTCATACCATGTTTTCTGTGGGTTTTCCAGTTAACTTCTGAGCTCCATTCACTCCATTGCCCGTGGTAGTATCCCTGATTGGGGCTTGACCTCACTCTAACTGCGTACACAGTTTCTGCTTCAAAGTGGGAGTCGTCCAACGTCATGTTCATGATGGTCGAGGGGAGAGTGACAACCTGTGACTTGAAACGAGTCAAACAGGAGAAGCTGTTGAGTTCTGTTTTGATTTGGACATTTTAATGGAATAAGAATGTTATAGTTGCTCATACCTTGTCTTGGTGGTTCACACTTTGATAGCTTAGCTCAAACATGAGGCCGTCAGTTAGATAGACATATGGGTTATCTTCATAGTTGCTCTCCCATGTGAAGTGGTACTGATCGGAGCTCCAGTGGACTAAGAGGTGGCAAGGTGTTTTAGGCTTTACTAGAAAAACAATATATATATATAGCATTAGATTGATTGTCCAATGAAATAAAACAAAAAGCACTCAAGTAAGCAAGGTTGTGTTCTTAACGCTAGTGTATGTGTGTGTGTCTGTATTCTCTTGTGTGTACGTTTGTGTAGTGCTTCTCTTTAGCGTGCATTGTCAAAGTCACTTACTGTGTTCCACAGGCTTGAAATCATCATCCAGCAGCCTAGAGCTGATGTCCCCATCTCTGTTGATGTAGAGCGTGATTTTAAAGATATCCATGTCCCTGAAGGGAATACTGTAATCGTCGTCTTGATGATTTTGAAGTAATGTGTCAAATGAACAGGAGTAATTGCTGTAGTTCCATGCCAGGCTACAGTTATACAGATCCCTGAGGAGAGGGGAGGAGATGGATCAAACCCGAGCTACTTAAAATGCCATAAAGGTGTAGCCCCTGAACCTGTGCATATTTGAATGTGAGGGAACGGCTGTAAACCACCGAATATTTAGAATATTACTTGCATGTGTTGCTTTAGTTAAACAGATAGCAGAAAATAAAATGAGGATTGTGCATGTCACTGTAAAATAGGTTTGTATATTAAGGAGGCTTCGTATTAACTCACTCGTGATTTTGGAGAAACGTCAGCCAGTATGTGTGGTTAAACGTGTGGGCCTCTTTCGATATCACACTGAGTGAGCAGTTTATGGTGTACTGGTAGTCAGTCAGACAGCTAAGACTGTAGTCCACTGCTGAAGACACATTCAAAACACTCAAACCATTACTCCCAACACTATAGCTTAAGTGGTTGGTGAATGCCATAATGTGTTTTGTCATTAATGTAAAAAATACCGGACATAAAGGATAATGAGGAGAAAAGAAAATCTTGAAATAATACATTGAAACAGAATACATTTTTAAATGCACAATTATATTAGAATAAGTTACGTACATACAATCAATATGATTAAGTTTAAGCCCCCTTCGACTAATTGGTGTTGTCTTCCATATCCAGCTGATATTGTAGATTTATAACCAGGCTCGTAAACACCACACCACTGCATATATGTTGCACACCACAATTGGTGTTACCTTGTTCAGGAGAAAGTCCGTGCAGACAGACCATATGGAGAGACACCAAGAGAAATGCCAGGTGGAGCCTCATATCGGTATCTGTAGAGTCTGGATGAGCAGTAAAAACATTTGGGTGTCATCAACTTTCACTTAGCCCCTGTCATATGCTCTGTGTTTCAGATCTGTTAAATACCTTTTCTACCGTGGCTAAAAGTGGGAGGATTCAGATAGTAGCAGCTGTTATCTCATCTGTCATGAGCAGTGCAGGATGTGTTCGAATTGAAGACTTCTATGTCTAGTTAGTGGTGGTGAGCCAGTATCTTGAGCCAAATGGGAATACATGTATAATTGCTTAACATTTAGGCTATTAATTTCCTGTATTGTATTCATATATGGAGACACATAGGGAACAAGATATTTGCGGAGTTACTTGTTTTTTGTACAATTATTTTGTTTACATCCCTCCAATACATCTTGACAGAAATGTTAGGTGTTCCAAATAAATTAGCATAATCCATAAAATGACAACATCCAGTTGTATTCTCCAAAACAGTTTTCAGTGTGTGTGTGTAGTTGTACAGTGCAACATGCATGCAGTTCAGGACACCTGTAACTTAGGCCTGGCAATGTCATCAAAATGTAGCATTGGTAACATAAGTTAACATTGGCATCTTTTTTCTCTGATAAGATGACGGCCCCAGTAAAGGTTACCACACAGGAAGATGTGAAAAAAGATATCAGAAAGAGCTCTGAATTACATTCGGTGTGAACGGTTATTTTGCACAGGAAACGTCTGTGTATAAAAAAAACATTGACACCTCATTATACCAGACAGAGAGGTCACAAATAAAGCATTCACATCAGAACACTTTTAATTTTAGTCAGGTAAATTACCGAGGCCTATTCATACACTGTTGATCTCAATATATTACTGCATGCTTAATAATATCATTAGCACAGTCTATGATGAACATATGAGAGTGTTCATGTAGCGAAGAACTTAAGACGTTGCGCAAGTAAAGACATCTTGAGTTGTAGCCCCTATCAGCATCTCTCTCAAACTTTTGGTGAAAGTTACTTAGATGGTTAGATGCATTCACTCCCATAGATAAGTGTTGCCGCCCTAGTTTTACTTTCAACTGAACACACAAACTATACTTACAGATAAGCAGTAATTAATTTGACTTATAATAGTGTTTATTCAAAGTGATCAGATGACTTGGGGCACAGTTGGGGGCTGTTAGAGGGCAGTTATACACTAAAACCAGTGTCAAGAGCAAACCTCAATTCTTTTGTCGAAATGTTGAAATAGGTAATAGAAATATTAACCACTCAAAAGGGGGGAAATTCAGTAGTGTTTATTTGTTTTCATAAATTCAGCTGTCTTAAATACAGACCTTATTGTGCAACTCACTTAGACGTTGCACACAATATCCAGTGCAATGTAAAAAATATTTTAAGTTAATACTACAAATGGACTTATTTGTGATTTCGAGCAGTCTTCATGCAGTTAATGCTCAATTGAAATTTATATTTATGCACTATAGCAGTAAGGGTTTGAACCCTTTTGCAGAAGTGTTGATGCTTTTACATGCCCCTGTGCTTATCATACTTTAGTGATTATAATATACAGAGGAAAGTTTCTAACCACATGACCTCCCCGGAGGACAGAGATTAACCTCCAGATTGTCTAATGTTTTCAGCCTCAGCGATAATCTACTAAAATAACAGAAATGGAAAACTAGTATTTTAAACTTGTTCAGTACCTCATAAATCTCTTTGAACATATGTTTGATAAAATCAGACCTTAAAAACAAAAACAACAAAAAACATGGCCAGAGCTAGAATCCACATTTACAATAAGTACAAATACTATTTGAGTAATAGTTGAGTTATCCACAACTGTTGAGCCACTGTTCTAGACTTTCACTCGCAGGCCAGTTTGCCATCGAAGGAGGACAGAGTGATGGCAAAGGCTTGGAGGGCACACATGGGGAAGCTGTAGTCCATAGAGAACACATCCTCGGCCACGCGGCCAAACTGCATCACTATGTAGTCCTCTGGGGGGGTTGGGTTGAGGGGAAACCAGAGAGAAAGGGGATCAATATATAGTGAGATAATACAGCAACGTGTGTATGGGGGTGGGAACACAACCAAAGTAAGTCAGTAGATTAACTTCTAGTTAAGTGAGATCTGATGATTCTAGCCGTACACTCCACCTATTCACAGACATATATATATACACATATACAATATATGATAGCCTAACAATACTAGCATGCTGGGGCTCATCTTGTAGAACTCTTACCACAACGGCTAAGTCCTCACTGCAGTGGCCTGGGTTTGATTCCATCTCTGGCCATTTACTGGCATCTATCTCTATCGCTCGCTCTCTCCCCTGCCTTTCCTATCTTTCTACATTCCTTCACTATGAAAACAAAGAGGGCTGGCTTTTCTTCTTGACTTATTTTGTGACACCTGTCAATCAAACTTGAGCTGGAGGAAAGTGCAGAAGTTCAGGCAGGAATTGGGGTCTCCGTTTCTCATAGCTAAATTTATTTTATATTGTTACGAACATTGCTAGCATGTTGTAGGTGTGGTCGTAATCAAACCCCTTATGCAATCACTGAACACCGGAGTATTTTTCCTTATCTTACCGTTGTCGGGGTGGACGATCTGAAAGTTTTTGACTGAGGCCTGAGTGACGCGCCCATGGAAATTGAGCACATAGGACTGGGTCTGCTCATTCCAGCTGGGTGACTTGTTCATCAGGTTGACCAGGTTTTCAGTATTCCCATTCTCATAGCGGGTCAGCAGAGATTCTATATCCTGAAGGGACGTTTGTAAATACAAACATGTATTTACATGACAGGAATGTAATATGTGTATATCTACTTAACAATAGTAGTTATGAAATTCCTAAATAACTATTTGGGGATGGGGTACCAATGGACTTACGCTTTTTGGACGAATGCACACTCTTTCATCATTGTCCATCATGCCAGGAATGATCACAATCATTTTCCTTGGGCCCTTAAATCCAAGAACATTCCTCTCCTGCAAAGAATTAAAAGCATGTATATTGTCTGCAGGTACATAAAGGTGTGCCACTGCATAAAATAGTTAAACAAGTCTGTTAAGAGTAGAAGGAAAGCTGCACTCACGTAGCAGATGGCAGCCAGCTCTTGACGGACTGATTCGCTCTCTTTGATGAAGGGCTTCTTGTCTGGGTTCTCTCCACCGTCGTATACGGTGAACTTCGTGCCCAAAACATTGGATCTGAGAGAGATGAACCTTATGAGATGCCTGATGTAGAATGCAGTGTAACATGGAGAGTATAGGACAGTTGGATTACCTTAATTTGCCAATGTAACTGTTAGTATCTCTAGACAGATCTGTGGGATCGATGGAGATGAGGTAATTGGAAGTTTTGCACTTTTTTCTCTTCCTGCCTGCCATTAAGAAAACCTATAAAAGAGAAGAGAAGGAGAGGACAAAGAGAGAGAATAAGGGAGTGCTCTCTGCCAATGACAGCATGGCTTCCATACTGTAGCCTCTGTTTTTCCCCTAGGTTTACAGCTTTTGGGGGGGGGGGGGCTGATTGGTAGAGCACCTCACTGCAGATCAGGAGGTTTCAGATTAAAATCCCTTCCTGAATGTCACTGGGGATGAAAGCGTCTGCTAAATTAATACATTAAATGCTGCGTCAACACTTTCAGCTTTGAAGCCTAATGACAATACTGAACAAACGAACCCTCTTGCCATCTTCCTTCTCCATGTGGAGGTAGTAGGTGGGATACATCCCCTTCTCCACACCCCTCCGATCACGTGTGATCCTACACTGAATGGTTGTATCCCTGGGGGCAGGACGCAGGGAAAACTGTTCCAGGTCCTCCACTGAGAGGGGAGAGGACTGAGAGGAGGGGGGCAGCATGTTCAAAGAAGAAAGTAGCAAATACTTATGTTCAGCGAACAAAAAGAAGGTGTCACACATGATTGGTGAAGAATGTGGTAAACGTGTTCAGAGAATGATATGAAACACACTGTGCTGCAATGCAGGCGTACATTCAACATACACAGTACAAATAGGCCAAACGACTGGGTGAGACATTCATTAAGTAATTCCAATGTGGTGTAATTTCTTACTCTTCCAATTGAGTCATTGTCTGAGGAGGACTGTTGCCTGGAGTTGGTGTTGAGGGATGCCAGGTTGGTCTTGGTTTTCTCCCCTTTTTTAATCTTTCTTGGTGTTTTTTCTCTCTCGAGAATTTCATCATCCCTGCTCTCATTGTCGCTTATTTGGCACCTTGCTGTAGAGGTTGAGACGCCAAATTTACGAATGTATTCCATGTGTAATTGTAATGTTCAAGTTCACAGTTAGGTTAGTGTCAAGTTGGTGCACAGCAGCTAACTTACATGTGTTGAGTTGTTTCTTTCTGGGTGTCGAGGGAATAGGGCTTTTCGACCAGTCCCTCCCCTCCTCATCATCTCTGTCCATCGGCATGTTTAATTTGGGAAACTCCATGACTGAATCTATCTGAATGACTGGACATTCTGGGACATTGAGAGACAAGGGTCACACAAAATCATATCATGGAATGGTTGTAATTTCAGCCCCACAAAATGCATGTTAACTTTGTTAATAAACATCACACGTGAATATCAGATTTACAAGAGAATGTAAGTACCTGGCTCTGTGTGTGAGTCATCAGCTCTGGCTCCTTTGTCTTTACTGTCAGAGGCTGGTCCTTTCACTTTGTCCTTTTTCTTGGTCTTCTTTTCTTTCTTCTCTTTCTCTTTTTCCCTCTTGTCCTTCTCTCCTTGTCCTTCTTCATCCTCAGTCTGTTCCAACTCTGAAGTACAGAAGTGGGGAAGACGGGTTCTGTCATTCATTTTCGACAAAGGGGAATCATTTAGCATCAAACACACACACGTTGAATTCTCACGTTTAGTTGCCCCTTTTTTAACTCCTTTCTTCTTGGTCTTCTTTTCCTCTACTTGTTCACCATTTTCTAGGTCATATTTGGGTTTGGGCTGTGAGTCCATTTCTAGGTCCATGGTCTTGGTAATGATGGGCTTCTCTGGTGTCATCTCCTCTGAGGCTCCATTTGTTTGGATACTAAGTTCTCCTAGGCTGATTTCTTCCAGTGGGTTGTCATGGGCATGTTCAACCTGTGAGTCTAACAGTAAAGAAACACGCACAAATATCCTTCAAAAGAGAGAAGAATGTTTGTGTATTCATGGCATGCACTTTTAACCAAGATAGAGGGCTTGAATAATGTATGTTATATTACACTGTTACAAATACTTACAGATATAGAGGTTTTAAGTAGCCTAATAATTCAACAAAAGCACAGCTGAGAACTAGGCCCACAGAGATCATGCTCACCATTCAAGGAGTTGTTGCTCTGGGATTGGCTAATCAACAGTGCCGTGTCATCAGCCCCACCAGACTTCTGCTTGCTCTTCTTGGGCCGAGCGTCTCGATTGGCTGTGACCATTTGGGCATCAGCCCGCCTCCTCTGCTGTTTCTTCATCAGAAGGGAGCGCTGTGAGGGATTCAACTGTTAATCTTAATTCCAAGACTGCATTAAATGTCTCACCAATAGACTAAAATGAACAACACTGGTGAATAAGGATGTATATATCTCCATTAACTTAGATTACATGAATGTCTGTTTTCTATTGCTGTGAAGTTGTTAGTTATATGGCAATGTTTTGTTAGCTGCGTGTGTTCCTCATGTGTGACATCATTTCCATACAATAGATGCATATCCTGAAAAGTAGGCCTAATTGAAATGATGCTAAACAAATGTAGGTTCATTTTGTAAGATGACACTGTGAGCAGTCTTTCAAAACCACAAAGGCCATACTTTTTTTTTTTATACCACATTGGATGAAAATATTACATGTATTTCATGTTAAGTTTTGTTGGTTGTTGTACATTGAGTCAAATCTGCATTCACAGTGCAATACAAACACGATTAGTTTATTTGGGTCCTACTGAGTTTGTGTTGCCTTTGGCCTACAAATTGTTACAGATGTAGCTTCTTTTACCTGATTGTCCAGCTTTTGTTGACGTAAATCAGGCTCCTCCATGGTCCTCTTGAGGTAGTTGATCCACAACAGAGAATGTTCCCAATAGACGCCCTCTGAAAACCCACAATATCAAAATTTCGTCAACTGTTGCTTCAAGTCCATGATATGGGAACACAAACTATAGGACTACTGACACAATAAAACCATTCTCTCTCGCTCTTTATCTTCATCTGACATACCCACCTGCACGCAACAGAAGGTAAAGTGGATTAAGAAGGGATAAGGCACTTAAACTCCAAGACACAGCACATGCAGTATGGACACTGGTGACGAAGCGGACCATGTCAACTGACTAGCTGATTTCAATTAAATAATCAATTAAATAAAAGATAAAAGATGCTTAAAAGGTAGATGGATATATGGTTACAGGTTCCTACGTTTTTCATTACAAAGGCACATTTTGTAAACCATATTGTAATTTGTCAAAATAAATGATCTGCTGATTTTCAGGATCTCAATCAAATTATCGCCGATATTTTTCAAAGAAATAAATGTATAATTGGGCATTTATCCAAGTGGGACAAGCGGGCAAAGGGGAATTGTGTTGTTGCTAGGACACAGGGCGACGTAAACAGAGAGGTGTCCAACTCTGCCAAGTACTCAGGATACATGTGTAAAGATGCACTAGACTTCGTTGTTAATTGTAATTGTGAAAACCCTATTTCATTTACCAATTATTATCCTAAGTTTATTCGCCGTTTTCAGTGGGAAGATAGAGCTGGCAAAATGGAATTGGATGGAAAAATAAAGGTAAATTGACTCGACAGTAGTTGGATCTTTTTCTAGCAAGGTTTTAGCTTAGGCTGCACACGCTAGTTTATTGAACTAGGCTACTTATTTTTTTTGTAGGTACCCCATCGCTTGAAACCCAGAGTGTTGTTATGGTAGGTTTCATGAAATCTTTGCGAAAAGTCACGAAAGTCACTGAACTTTCAGACATTTAATTGTCAATGTGTCGTAGGGCTGACGTAAGCTACAATGATATGGACGAAATTGACAACATTAAGGCCATACCAGAACTTGAGAGGTCTGTGATAAGATTATTTAAATTAGCGCAACACGCACACACAAGCATTCAATGATATTTGGAAAATGTGATATGTGTTACATGTCGATAAGAACTTTATGCCGTGTTCTGGCTGTGGACTTCTCTGAGCCAAGGAAAGGGGTTCTGCTGGAGCTGTATGTGCACACAGTGCTGTTCTGCAGGGAGAACAAGTTCAACAAGGAACAAACATCTGCTCTGATCTCCATCGTCAAGAACATGCATCAGGCTAACACAGGTAATCCTCTCTACTCTGTGGTGTTTGCTATAACAGATCATTTAGTCAGGACTATGCCACAATGCACATTTTATAGGATATATGAATTAACATGTTCCTAGTTGATTGTATAATGATATTACTTTTATCTTAAGATGAACATATGACAAAAATATCATACAAAAGAAAATATATGAAACATATCCTGCAATAGTTAGTGACATTTACTGTAATTTGTTCTGTGTTCATAATTAATTATAGAAACACCGCTCAACAACGTGGACCACTGTTTTGCATACTGCAGTGAACTTCTGCTATGTCACTCGGTCAGGGTGTGTAGGCTTAAATACTCTACCCAAAGTACCTTTCCATTACTACCTAATTTTACACTCTTTTTCCTCTTTCTGCTTTCCCCAGCGACCTCCATTCAGTATTAACCTCTTCAGCTGTGATCAAGTCACCCACATCTTGAAGTACCTCCTCAACTCCTATATAAAACACTTTAATCTCTACAAATATATATTCACCCCTCAGGTAAACACAGGCATGCAGTAACGACACTCAGTCTAAAAGCCTATTCTATTATTTTGCCATTTCCCTGTGGAATGAATAAAGAGCCCATCTACAGTATCGATCTATTCTGGGAATAAACATGCTCTCCACTTGATGCCTAACTTTCACTCTTCACCAGGTGCGCCTGGACCTGACCTTGTGTTACTCTGGGATGCCGGATGTAGAAGACCCCCCCACCCCTGTGTTATTAGGTGTGTATGGTTGGCAACTGTCCAGAGGATATCAACAGCATTCTTATGACTGAGAGCATAATACAAAGGTCAAATTATGTGTTTTCCCATCGCTATATTTAGATACGCCAGATGCAAAACCTGTGACAGAACAGAAGCCAGAGACTGAACAAGAGGAGCAGCTGGGCATCGAAGAGCAAGTCGCTCTGGGAACATCACCAGAGGAGGCTGGGGCAGGTGCCGTGCTTCATCCAGCCCCATTCTTGCATCCCTGGGACTTTTAACATCCTTCATATCTTCACTACAGTCTCGTTAATACAGAGACTATGTCGTAATAGACACCAGGTTCTAAGTTAAGAAACGTCTGTCGTAACTCGTGAAACGTTGTCTATTTCTGCTGTAGAGGGTCCATCCCATAGGTCAGAGCTCATGGCCCTCATCCAGCAGGAGGTCAAGCAGGAGATGGTGAGAGTGTCTGCCCAACTGGAGCAACAGCTGAGGGCCAGTGAAGATAAGATGACCAGCACCCTGGCTTCGCTGGAGACCAGCCTGCAGGGCAAAAAGTAATAACAGCCAGGCCTCGAATTGCTTCCACTTCACACTGCATTTGACAAACCAAGATATGAATAATTTGTGGCTGCTGTCAGTGAGGAAGTGGATTGGGTAATCATGCCAACCACCGTGACAGAAAAACACAACACAACAAGGTTCACATGCTATGTATAAGCAATGTTACTTTAATTATCATTATAAACTCTTTTTGTGTAATATCAGACGCATTACATCATGTTTGTACAATTATTGTTCAAGACTTAGTGGTAAAAGAAATGTTTGCTCTGAAAAAGGAACATTTAGTAGAGAACTTCGAACTACAGGAATGGAAAGGTATAATATTGGTAGTATTAACTGGTGTTACATGCCACATCAACATGTTACAATGTATCGTGGGCTAATTGTATGTTCTGAAAGAGAATATATAACTAAGTATGTGAAAACGGAAATATGCATCCCTTTAATACAAATATTGTATACATGTACACATACATATAGAAAGTATTCTCGATTGAGGTCATTATAAAGGGTTTTAAACATACAGTACAACCACTCACCACTGAGAAGTTTATTACTGATTCATAAGCTGTCTGTAAACAAGTGATTAACAGATTATAAATACTTTGTAACTTTTTAAAGTGTGTACTGCATACAGTGGCTTAGTCATGAATTCTTTCTTCTAAAAACATTGCCTGCTAGGAGGAGTTACCAATAGCTCTCTCTCTCTCTCTCTGACCCAACAGTTAATATCAGATATTCCAAAATCTATCCCGACTATCTATAAATAACAAGCCATTGTGCGCATTAGGCTAGAAAAGGCCTCGGGTCCCTGAATTCCTCATATTGTACTTTAATCAGCAGTTACCAGTACACAGACAAATAGCAACACAACAACCTACACTCATATTAAAATACACAAGACAGGTTGTAAAACAACATAAAACCCAATGCAGTCAAGAAGGAGAACAGCGTGACCTTTAGGTTTCAAAGTCCTCCAAACCCAGCAGCATTATCTTAGAGGTGTTCTGGAACAGCGCAGCTCGGTTCTGCTCCTCCCCCTTCTTCACCCAGTGGCCGTAGATCCGGAAGGCGCAGCCGTCGATAAGTTTGCGTACGCCCCGTAAGGAGTACGGGTCCCTGGCCAGGACCTCCCGCGTGAGCGGCCTGCTCCTGCGGTAGCGACAGTACATCCTGATACAAGCCAGCACGCTCAGGATCAGCACCTGACAGGAGAGGGGGGGGGGAGGGGGGAGGAATTAAGACCCAACACAACATTTAGATGCCAAGTGTTCTTAGGTTTACGGTTAGAGTTAGAATAGTATCCTATTTAAAAAGTAAGTACTTTCATAAAAAATAAAACATAAGTATTTGTCTTTCAATTTTAAAGGCAGGGTCGGTAAGGTTGATGAGATTCATTTTTTGTCATATTTGCTGACATAAACTTCACATCCTGATGGCAAACAATAAACAGCTGATTCAACTGTCAGTAGAAGCATATGAGCTAGACACTTTACCCTGAATGTCTTCCTGGGACTGAAGAGCCGCACATCGTCCTTTTGGTACTGCCTGAAGAAGGAATGGGCCAAGGCCTGCTCAGCAGTAAGACGCAGAGCTGGGTCCACAACCAGGAGCCTGGATATCTGTACGCATGCAGCACAGACAGAGGGGCACATCCAACATAAACATTTCATTACGCACACATTTGTTCCTTTAAGATGGTCAAAAGTATAGGTCTCTATTCCGTTGCTCTTTACTTGGCAATAACACTACTATCTTATCACTACTGTGACTGTAGTCATTCTGATCCTTTGGTACACGAGCAGCCTCATGTGGACTGTGACTACTACAGCCCTTCAACCTGGCTGCTCAACGCAGCATCAAGACAGGAACCGTCTGAACGCAGCATCAAGACAGGAACCGTCTGAACGCAGCATCAAGACAGGAACCGTCTGAACGCAGCATCAAGACAGGAACCGTCTGAACGCAGCATCAAGACAGGAACCGTCTGACACACAGGAAGTCTCACCAGGTCTTTGACGGTGTCCGACCTGTCGTCCCACTCCGGGGAGTTGAACTGGTAGCGGCCCTCCATGATCACCCTGAGCATCAGCAGCTGTTTCCTGTGCCAGAACGGAGGCGAGCCCGCCAGCAAGGTGAACAGGATCACCCCGCATGCCCAGCTGCCCCAGAGAAGAGAAAGCAGGGTGCAGTGTCAAGGTGAAGCGTCCCAACTAGCACTATGTTGCGAGGTGTCGGCAGTGTTACCCACAAGACTTACAGGTCAACTTCCTTTCCATATCCTGGATGCATCTCATCCATGGAGCATTTCAATATTTCCGGTGCAAGGTAACCTGGTGTTCCACACAGCTCTGAAGGGAAGAAGGGAAATATGTCAAACAATGTATGTAATACCTGAAGGGTTTTCTAGACTTATGTTGTTTATTTCTGACCTCTAAGTTTCTCTCCTGGCTCAAGTACGACAGAGAATCCAAAGTCAGACAGCTTGATGTGTCCTTGGTCATCTAGAAGAACGTTTTCAGGTTTGAGGTCTCGGTGGACTATGTTAAGTGAGTGAAGGTATTGGACAGCTTCCAGGAGGGCTCGCATCATACACCTGAGAGAGGCACAGGCAACAAACAAAATATACAGGGAGGGTTGTGTTAGTGAGTTTCCAATTTCAAAATGTTCATATTTGGGATAGACATGGGGTTCAAATGTATTTCTAGAATACTCACCTGGTCTCCTTTTCACTTAGAGTGACCTTTTCTGTGAGGTAGTCAAAAAGCTCCCCCCTTTTCATCCTGAAAACAAATAAAATGTTTGGATAATTGTTTCACCTTTAAGCTTTGTGTTTATTGGCATAATTAGCACAGTTGATCCTAATTATACTTACAGATCAAACACCAAAAATATGAAGGTAGTTGACTCGTAGCAATCAATAAGAGTGACTTGGAAAAAACAGTACAAAAATCATGAGGATAGTCACCTAAATTGTCTTTTACGAACACACACTGTAACACACCTATGTTGCATTCAGAAAAAAAACTCACTTATAGAGGAATGTCCTTTCACAGTGTTGAGGACTTGAATCTCCTTTAGAGTAGAGGTCTTCACCTCCTCCAGTTGCTGTGCTGTCATCTTCTCTGCTGTGATCTCTATAATCTTCACAGCCAGCTCCTGTCCTGTATATTTGTGCACACATCTGCGCACCACACTGCTCACCCCTCTAAAAGGACACATGCATTGAAACATCAATTACACAGACCGTTGGTTGAGATACGGGTGCGATAGTAGGATGGGGATACTGGGATATGACTTACCTGCCTATCACCTCCTTGGGATCATACTTCTGATAGAACTCCTTGGCCCCCACCCAATCTGGTAATTCATCTCCAATCACAATATCTCGGGTCATGGTGCCAACCCGGTCTTTGACAATCTAGAGAAAGTCACTTTTCATTACTTGTACCAAGGACGATGGTGCAAGCTTAAACGTGCCTATCTGCTCACTGATGATGCAACATCACTTGTGAGGAAGCACAACAGTAGGGTTCATAATTTACCCAGCTAGGTAAGCTACAACGTTTAAGATAACTTTAGTCGCAGCAAATCAAATGTTATCAGGAGCATCACAAATACTTTTGCTACGTATGCGTAAATATGCTTGCTAATGGATAACGAGACGCGAGCTAATTCGTTTCAAGATATCGACCAGTTAGCTAGCTCATGCTAGCTAGCCGATGTGCCCTCTACAGTAGTACATTGTATTTATGCAATTAATTAAATGTTGGTTTTCATAGCCTGTAGCAATATGCTAACTCTACTCACCAAAGAAAGATGCAGTAAAAAAGTCCTCTAACTGAATGTACTGGCACTATGCACCATATTGCTGTCAAACCGTGTATAACCTCGCCATTGCCAACTTCAGGTTTCGATAGTAAAGTTACATAAGATACCCAAGCACTTGACTTGAAACAGTGTGCGGATGATTGAATTGTTTTGCCAAAAACACGTGACTGATGACGTTTCAAATTTACTTTCGTCTCACAAGCTACCTAACGTACATTTTTCACTGTCTTGTTACACAAGCACGGTCATTTTATAAGTATCACTTTTACTGCACGCAAAGTTGTCAAACACCCATTATTTCTCAATGTCTTTTAATCACTAAATGTATCATACTGTGTAATAACGGATAGGTAAAATTGTACTCTAACCAACGTTAGAGCGCTATCTGTTGTGTAGGGCGTCAACTACAACAACTATGCAGCTCTGGATCTTGACCAGCAGGTGGCACTAGTGTACACGGTGTTGTTTAAAGCCTCGCGCAATTAACTTATTTTCGACAAAAAACTCCCGAATACCACAAAGCTTCGTTTCCCTGCCATCAGCATTATTAAATACATTTTGACAAGGCTAAACTAATTCTCCAGATTTTTTTTAACTTCCTGTCGAAACGGAAATGTTTGAGTCGTCATCTCCTGGCTGTGTTAGCAATAGCTGCTAGCCTTAGCCGCTAGCGATGTTGTACGACTGCTCTTGCTGCTGGTGAAGGTTTGTGATATTATGTAGAAATAGTGAAAATTAAGCATAATATAATCTAATATTGAGCATTAACACCTGCAGTATGTAATAAGATGATATTTCTGGAACTAAATAGCTAGCTAAATTAACCAATTTATTAACTCGCAAGCAATATTATATTCTACAGATAGCTAGCTAGCTACTACTACTACTGTAGTCGATAGTCAACCAAGCAAGCTTTAGTTTTGTCGGTTAGTTAGTAGCTAAGCTAGCTTGCAAGCTAAAAAGCAAGCTACCTAACCGCTTTCAAATCTAAGCACCATGCAGTAGCTACTGTAGTTATTGTAACATGGCGAATAGAACACTTGTTTGCACTAGTACAATTTATTTGAATTCACCATGCTACTACCGGCTAGCTAGCTTTGAATGGGCTTCCTAGCTATACTACAGAAGGATACCTGACTAATTGGATTGCTGTCACTATCAGATGTGATCCTCATTTCAGTTTACTTTCTTTTGTTGCAGAAGTCATGTCCGGAACAGGGGGAGGGAAGCGAGCCTCCGGCGGGGACAGTCCACCTGGTCCACCTGAGAAGAAAAGCAAAAAGGAGGAGAAGACCACCACAACACTTATCGAACCCATTCGCATAGGGGGAGTATCGTCAACGGTAAGTAGCATATTCTCTTCAAATTGGGGCCTGCCTAAAACACCTGTGACCTCCCGTTTCTTTCCCCCACCAAGTATTTCATGACAGCGTGACTAGCACTGCGTTTAAGTCGGAAGAGCGAGAGACGGTAGAGTTCCGATGTTGACGTTTCGTCCCCGCCTGTGTCTGCTGTGCGTCTGCAGGAGGAGATGGACATGAAGGTGATCCAGTTTAAGAACAAGAAGCTGACGGAGCGCCTGGAGCAGAGGCAGACCATGGAGGACGAGCTGAGGGAGAAGATCGAGAAGCTGGAGAAGAGACAGGCCACCGACGACACCACGCTGCTCATCGTCAACCGCTACTGGTCTGAGGTACGTGCAGGCCATGACTCCTCAGGGCTTTGTAGAAAGATTGTCCCTCAAAGTGTCCCACCATGCTTATTTAAGTGGTACACTGTACATCAATACGATCTGCGTGGTTACATGTGATGTGTGTAGCCTCTCTGCTGCGACAGAAAGGCTTTTGTTTCATGGAACCACTAAGCTTATCTCCATCCCTGACCTGACAGTTGGAAGAGAACGTTCACATCTTGCGCCAGCGTCTTGAACCGGAGCCCCCTCCTCCCGCCCCGCCACCTGCCCCCGCCACTCCCTCGGCTCCGATGCCTCCACCCACCCCTATGGAAGAGGACGGTCTGATCCCTCCACCCCCCATCCCAGATCTGCCTCCCCCCCCACTCCCTGAGCCGGAGAATGAGGAGGAGCACCTCCTCCAGCAACCCCAGCCCCCGCCCCCCGACGGGGTTGAGGAAAGTCCCACAGAGCCATCCCAGGACTCGGCAAAAGGTAACCACAACGATCCATTCTTCTTCAGTCCATCTTTGAACGTTTTACGTCAATATCAGCTCGTTTTTAAAGCCCCGGGCCACCAACGTTTTTGTCGTTAGTCTATCCGCTGGCTCTCAAAGATCACTATCTTTCGAGGGTTTCGGTTGGTTTAGGTGCCGTTCAGTGGGCGTAATGTGAAGCCCTTTGTGACATTGCTCGTATAAAAGGGATAACATTTGATTGGATCCATGCATTTCATTCCAACTGCGCCTCGCTCCCTTCCCCTGGACTGCAGAAGGCCCCCCTCCCCCTCCGCCCCTCAGCGACAGTGCCAAGGCCTTCCTGGCCGTGCTGGACCACAGCGGCGAGGAGGAGCTCAGCCTGCAGCTCCAGGACAGGATGCAGTTCAGCAAGGACGCCGTGGCCTGCATGGTGTGCACCTTCGACAGGCTCCACAGCCGCATAGACCTCCTGTGTTCCCAGGTCCAGTCTGCAGGTAGGCTCCAGTGACTACCTCTCCGGAGACTGCTTCTCAGTTAGCCGTAGCGGCGACAGTGTGTTTGCGTGAGAGTCGGGCGAATGCCTGCTGCTCAGTTAGCATAACGGCAATAGTGTGTGTGAGAGTCTGGGAAAAT
The DNA here is from genome assembly GCF_963692335.1 of Osmerus eperlanus. Lineage (NCBI taxonomy): Eukaryota > Metazoa > Chordata > Actinopteri > Osmeriformes > Osmeridae > Osmerus > Osmerus eperlanus. The sequence goes on along the minus strand of NC_085029.1, from coordinate 9,764,119 downwards.
CTGCCTGTCTCGGGACTTGCTGGTGCTATTATTTGGGCTGTTATTGCTCCGTCAGATCCTGAGAGCTGTTGAAAACTGGTGTACTGTATTCGTTTGACTTCAGAAACGGTATCATCTTTTTAATGTAATTTTGATTAGAATGATGGTCATGTTCTAATGAGTTTGTGGTGGTTTGTGTTAGTGTCTGAGAATGATAGCCAGTCAGAGATCATCAGTGTGACCTGTACACTGCTGGAAGAAAATGGCAAACTGCAGGACCAGGCGTCCTCTCTGCAGGGCAGGAACCACAAGATGTCCATGGAGGTATGCCCTCCACACTCTAGTGTTTGTGTGTGTGTACAGTATGCCAATGCCTACTGTTTACTCATTCACTCAAGCTGATTCCTCTCCTTGTGTGTGCGTGTGAGACTGTTTCTGTGTGTAGTCCTGTGTGGGTTTTTGTGTTGTGCGTGTGTGTATTTGATCATGCCTATTGTTGACTCTTCCACGAATGTGTCTCCTCATAGTACAACGAGCTGGTGGACAAGGTGACAAGCTCTGAGACCAAGGTGTCTGAGATGGAGACCGCCGTGGAGGACTTGCAGTGGGACATCGAGAAGCTCCGCAAGAGGGAACAGAAGCTCAACAAGCACCTGGCCGAGGCCCTGGAGCAGGTGTGTGTGTGTGTGTTAGTCTTGTCTGTGCATTCCACATGGGATCCCTGTGTGTTTAGCATTAGCATATTTTCAGTGTAGCCGTGTGTAATATTATTGTCCGGCTGTACTGGCGTGAACATACGTTCTCGTATTCAAAACGTGTAGCCGTCTTTTAAACAATGTTAAAACCAGCTGTTCCAGTTGTGACTCGCCAGCTGGTGCCGCTGGGCACTGTTGCTCTGTTCCCTGTTGACTTAAAAACGGCCTTCATGTTTTGTGCAGTTGAACTCTGGGTACTATGCCACAGGCAGCTCTGGAGGACTTCCTGGAGGTCAGATCACCCTGAACATACAGAAGGTGAGGGCCACTGCATTCCCTCCTGAACACACCCCTAGTATATACGCACATGGACACGCACAGCAGCGCGTTGGTCACTTCCTGTCATATTGTTGTTCTCCAATGCTTTTCGTGTTATCGTGTTAGTTTGAGAGCCTGAATGCAGAGCTGGAGCAGAACCAGGAGCTGGCTAACAGCCGCATGGCCGACCTGGAGAAGCTACAGCTGGAACTGCAGGAGGCGGTGAGGGAGAGCGAGAAACTGAAGGTACAGCTGTCCTTCACTGGGTGAAGTTCCACTGTAGACAGTCAACACCGCTATCACAGAACCAGCCGCTAGCACAACATCTCTCAAACTGATGCATCGTTTAAAAAAAAAAAAGATAAGAATATTACTTTTCAATTCAACTAATCCTGACACGGTGAAACTGTGACGCGTCCTCCCTCCAGATCGACCTGCGGAACATTCCGGAGGAGGTGGTGAAGGAGACTCCGGAGTACAAGTGCCTCCAGTCCCAGTTCTCTTTGCTGTACAACGAGTCTCTGGGGGTGAAGACTCAGCTGGACGAGGCCCGGGCTCTGCTCCTGACCGCCAAGAACGCCCACCTCCGCCAGATAGAGCACATGGAGGTCAGCCTCCTAGCACACACACACACACACACACACTCACATGTCTGTGTCCATAATCCATATTGTTTGTGCCATGCCAACGCCCCCCCCCCTCCCCAGTGGCAGTGCCGAGGGGTGGGGGAAGTGGGACGGTAGAGGGTGCTGTCGGCCCCCCTGACTGACCCCCCCCCCCCTGTCTCTGGTTGTCCCCCTCAGAGCGACGAGCTGTCGCTGCAGAAGAAGCTGCGCACGGAGGTGATCCAGCTGGAGGACACGCTGGCCCAGGTCAGGAAGGAGTACGAGATGCTGCGCATCGAGTTCGAGCAGAACCTGGCGGCCAACGAGCAAGCAGGTAACCCCATGCCTCGGCGTCCTTCCCACCCAATGACGCGAGCCGTTTGTCCAGGGTTTCTTCTCCCCTCCCCCCCTTCTGAAAGTTAGCGAGCAATGGGCCATTTGTCACCGCGCGATGCGACAGTGTCATATCTTGAGGTGCGCCTCACGTTCTGCCGGTGAGGAGGAGGCCGTAGACCCATTTGTTCAGCCTCTCTGCAGAGTCTGCGGACGTGACACTGCGCAAGCCAGCCTTCTCCTTCCCCTCTGTGCGCTCACTCGGCGTCGAGCTCTCTCTCCATCCGCCTGCCGTTCCTCTGTGTTCCCAGGTCCCATCAACAGAGAGATGAGACACCTCATCAGCAGCCTGCAGAATCACAACCACCAGCTGAAGGGAGACGTGCAGAGGTACAAGCGGAAGCTGAGGGAGACGCAGATGGAGATCAACAAGGTATGCCGGCAGCGTGCCGCCCACTCACCCGCTCGCTGGCCACAGCAGATGTGGGGTCACGGGCGTCTCGCTTTTCACACGTTTCATTCACTGTGTTTGAGATGACACTTTATTAACCTCCAAATTTGGGTGTTGACTCATGAACGTGATAGAAAAGTAAGACTTTGGATGGTAAAGCAACAACAGTTCCATTCTGGAAGTTTCCCCAGTAACGTTGGTTTGTCCGTTTGGGTCCGTGGTTCAGCTGCGGTGCCAGAGTGGAGAGACTGGAGTACTGCTTCTGGAGGAGACGTCTAACGAAGGAGGCCTGGACGTGAAGAAGGAGGAGGACGAAGACCAGGAGGAGGAGGAGGAGAGGAGGAAGGAGCTGGACAGGCAGCGGGCCAGGGAGAGAGAGCGGGAGGCCGAACGAGAGCGAGAGAGGGAGCGAGAGAGGGAGAGACAGCGCAGTGAAGAGCTGAAGAGGAAAGACTCTGACACACTGAAGATGCTGAGGGCCGAACTCAAGTAGGCTCTGCTTCAAATTGAATTAAAAAAAAAAGTGTATAATAAATAAATAAAAGTGTAACTTGTACTAATACAAATTCTCACTTATCAGTAACAACTCACACACGCACACAAACAGCAATGCAATTAAGTAGGATTGAATTCCAAATAAAACCCCTTCAATGCATTGAAGATGGCTGAGAAAGAGGGAAGATGAAACCCTAACCTTCCTCCTCTCCTCCACTCCAGGAAGGCCCAGGAGTCCCAGAAGGAGATGAAGCTGCTCCTGGACATGTACAAGTCTGCCCCCAAGGAGCAGAGAGACAAAGTGCAGCTCATGGCCGCCGAGCGCAAGTCTAAAGCCGAGGTCTGTGCCCCTGGTTAGCCTCCTCCACCTGCATCGTTTTCACCCTTTGCATGCGCTTTTCTCACCTTGACAAACATTTCACTGCCAATAACTCTGTTCATGTGCATATGGCAATCGACTTGAATTAAAAGCTACGCTTTCGATGTCGTCACACCAGTTGTAACTGGACCTAAAGGAGATATTCATTCTGTTGCATTCCATCCTTCTCTCTCTCTCTCTCGCTCTCTCGCTCTCTCGCTCTCTCGCTCTCTCGCTCTCTCGCTCTCTCTCTCTCTCCCCTGCCCCTCAGGTGGACGAGCTGAGGGTGCGGGTCAGGGAGCTGGAGGAGAGGGAGAGGAAGGAGAGCAAGAAGCTGGCTGACGAAGATGCGCTGCGTAAGATCCGGGTGGCAGAGGAGACCATAGACCACCTGCAGAAGAAGCTGACTGCCACCAAACAGGTACACGCGCGACAACACCAGGAACCGAGGAGAGGAACTCGGATGATGGTGAAGTGACGAACTTGAGTTCAAGTGGCTGTCATTGCAGAGATGTTGAGTCGTCATCATGTCACCAAACTGCTGTCAGATTCGTATTTCTTCCCCACACAGATCAAAGATAGACTATTTCCGGACAACAATACTGAGCCTGTCGATCAGGTTTCTAGATTTGATTTTGCAACGCAAGCAGGGTTAGCAACTAAACATGAAACCAACCTTTCTCTGAATGATTACCTCTCCCTGAACTATGTGTCCTCTTTCTTTTCACGGTTTCCCTTTCTCTCGTTTTTTTCTTTTTTCACTATTTCTTTCTGTCTGTTCCTCTTTTCCTCAGTTTTTCTTTCACTGTTTCTCTTTCACGATTTCTCTTTCTCTCTTCCTGTAAATCTCACTTTCTCTCTGCCGCCACCCCCCTCTCCCCGTCACAATCTCTCTCTTCCTCTGACTCTCTTCCTCTGACTCTCTTCCTCTGACTCTCTTCCTCTGACTCTCTTCCTCTGACTCTCTTCCTCTGACTCTCTTCCTCTGACTCTTTTCCTCTGACTCTCTTCCTCTGACTCTCTTCCTCTGACTCTCTTCCTCTGACTCTCTCTCTGCCACTCCCTGAAGGAGGAGGAGGCGCTGCTGAGTGAGATGGACGTGACGGGCCAGGCCTTCGAGGACATGCAGGAGCAGAACAGCCGCCTGATGCAGCAGCTGCGGGAGAAGGACGACGCCAACTTCAAGCTGATGAGCGAGAGGATCAAGTCCAACCAGATCTACAAGCTGCTGCGGGAGGAGAAGGAGGAGCTGGCCGACCAGGTGCTGACCTTCAAGACCCAGGTGAGAGATCGCCCCCCCCCTCCCCGGATCACGTATTGGTTTTATGTCCTCGGGAATCATCGGGCAGCGTTTGTTGACGGGAGAGGTGTGAAAATGGGAAATGGCTTGTCAAATGAGTAATTGTGCTCTCGAGGTTGCTTCGAGAGGTTGCTGTTTGGACTGGTTAACTGGACCTTGATGACCAATACATAGCTTGATTGGTTCCTTTTGGCTGTCTGTCACAGGTTGATGCCCAGCTGTTGGTGGTCCAGAAGCTGGAGGAGAAGGAGGGCATCCTCCAGAGCTCTCTGGCTTCTCTGGAGAAGGAGCTGGCCCTCCGAACCCAAGCTCTCGAACTGAACAAGAGAAAGGTTAGGATACATCATCACACGCTGCATCACACAACAAAAACGATAACGCAAATTCATCACAGTTCTCGAATAATGCATTACGGGTTATGAACTTTAGCATTTCCCGTTGGTTACATGATTATTCAAACATTTCCAGGTTTGGTAACTGATATAATCTCACATCAGTTTTATGATTTTCTGAGACCAACTGAATAGCGCCTTTCATCTGCAAAACCAAACCACCATTATAGCGTCATGGCAAAGCCACAAAGATTCTACCATGTAATATGCCAACAAGAGCGCTATTGCTTGGCTGTGCGTACGTGTTTGTGTGTGTGCGTGCTGCCCAGGCGGTCGAGGCAGCCCAGCTAGCAGAGGACCTGAAGGTGCAACTGGAGCACACACAGGCCAAGCTGAAAGAGATCCAGGTGTCTGTGGCAGAGAACCGCACAGCCCGCGAGAGGGAAAGCGGCAACCTCAAGAGAGCTCAGGTCCGCACTCACACCACCACACACACCTGCTTTCAACACACACCTGTGTTTCACACACACACAGCTGTGTTTGACACGCACACACACACACACACTCTCCTCTGCACTCATTGTATACAGGCATTCTACTCACACAGGGTTTCTGGTACAAAAGCACATGTATTTCCATGCTTTATACACAGCTAACAACTGTTTCAATAAGCACCTCAGGGCGCAGATGTAACTTGAATCTGCTTCCACGCTCCTCAGGAGGATCTGTCCAGGCTGAGACGGAAGCTGGAGAAACAGAAGAAGGTGGAGGTGTACACGGATGCTGACGAGATCCTGCAAGAAGAGATCAACCAGTACAAGGTACACCAGAGGATCTTATTTGAACCTACAGGCCTCAACCAGGCAACGCCCTCGCCTGGGTCAACACATGTTGGTTCTTATGAGGGAGTTGAATTTTTGCTGCTTTTTCAAAACTGGACCAATGTAAAAATAAAAAAAACACTAAACGCATTCCAGATTTTTTTTATGTGCAGACTGCATAGGTTTTATTTATTTAAATTTGTTTATATAAATAATGTGAGTAGTATTACTGTGGTGGATATGATTTTTATAAATGTTTTGCTTATGGGAAGGCAAGGCTATCGAGCTCCTGGCATCAGTTTGGAGCGTATTTAGTGGAACGACTGGAAGTAATCCTGCCTGTTTACCTCCCTCTTCCCTTCCCGTGTGCTTGTGCTGCAGGCCAAGCTCCGGTGCCCGTGCTGCAACACGCGAGACAAGGAGACCGTCCTCACCAAGTGCTTCCACGTGTTCTGCTACGAGTGCCTGAAGACGCGCTACGACACCCGGCAGAGGAAGTGCCCCAAGTGCAACACGGCCTTCGGCGCCAACGACTTCCACCGCATCTACATCACCTAACTTTGTCCTGGCACCCCGCCACGAGGACAAGTGGGAAGGGGACAGAACCAGGGGAGGGGAAGCAGAACTGAAACGAACTAAAGGGTGGATAAAGAGGATGTGGTCGTAGGGGTGGGTGACGGATCTCGGAAAGCTTTGGTTTTCTGGTTTTATTCTCTCAAGTTGGGTCGGGGGGGGAAGGGGTACTTGTTTTACCGCATCATTGACAGTTGGTGCTAGTGACCAAACGGACGAGCCGTGTTGTGACTGAGTGAGACTGATGTGCTGTAGTAATAAACAGAAACGCTTGTTCTTTCGCAAATATTTGTATATTCCGATGCCCTGTTCTAGTTTCCGGTGCGTGTCTGTTTCAGATCTTGCTAATGTTTCATTCTTAACTTTTAACTGAGCCTGTTGAAAAAAGAAAAGTCGTTTTTAATCTTGGTTTTCTGTTATCAAATTATTGACAGAATTAGCTACTGGACATAAAGCCTTTAGGAGTTCAGAGCTGACGTGCATACATAAATCAAACATCTTGTAGAAATTACATTTTTCCCGAGACAACAATATAGCATGGGACATGCTTTATAGGCACTTTTCCCTGAGCATTGCTTAAAACCAATGCCTGTGACTTGCTGAGACAATGCTGTTGATTTGGTTTGGGCCCAGTCCAACATGTACTCACAAGCATGTTTAGGATCACCTTGGACTAGATCCTGGGTTTTGTGACAGTGTGACCTACCCATGCTGGAGAGCTCCATAACATCTGCAGGCTTTAGTGCCTCATTACTGATGACATCATCCCAGTGGAGGGACAGTTTATATGAATGTTCGCACTGGGCTTAACCAGCTTTTCCAAGACTGCTCTGTTAAAGGTTACTTGAGCATTTTTTTAAGTATAAAACCATCTGTCCTGACAAAGCTCTGTCACAATTTGAACCAAGAAATTGCTTTTCTTCAGGTTTGATGGTGGACATAATGTGGACTTGGTAAACTTATGTACATAGTTTGAGGAAAGCATTTAATATCAGTAACGTTGGACATTGAACCAATTACGTGTATCATGGATTTCTGCAAACTAAGGAATTACTCCACAAGATTTTGATGTTAATATTTAAGTTTTGTGTCTGCATGGGAAATTGAATCGGTAAACATGCCTGTTGCACACAAAAATGTTTCAAGCAGATATTAAGCAAATTGTGTATTGCCTTTTACACAAAGCAACGCTTGAAGATGCAGTGACCTGTTAAGTGTCTTGTGCATTGTCTAGAAACTTGTGGATATAACATTTAAAGATTAAACTAGAGAGAGCTAGACAGGCCCGCGGGGGGATGACGGAACACGTTGCCAAGTCGACAAAATATTTAAATATCACGTGAAAGGAAGAAAGAAATCCCAAATGAAACCCATGCGTTACTCAGAGATAATGAGGCACATTTACTTGGAAGTTTGTCTTCGAATTACATTTACTTGAATGCACACGTTACATCTTTAAGAAGATACTGTTATAAAGATACAGCTTTATAGAAGGGTAGCCAACCCATAACCCTATAGCTGTTTCAAATACTGTTTTTGTGCTCTCTTGACGACGGGTCCAGCTCTTTGCCAGATACTTGTGTTTCTTGGCAATGGTAAGTGAATGACGTAGGACAGGCGTGGTAATAACAATGAGAACACTATTAATTCCAGACTATACAGGCTTTGCCCTCCAAGTTAAAGTAAAAGAAAGAGCGTGATGGGTGGGGTCCTTACATTTACCTTTTGGGATTAAAACACGTATTTAACAGTGTCTGTTCAACTTTTTCGTTTTTACTTAGACAAAACGTAAATTGACCAAACAGTGAAGTTTCCCGCGAGTCTCGACGGCTCCTTCGCACACAGCCGAGTACAGTACACATAGGAAATGACTCATAGGAGTTGAACTGTTAGCGTGGGTGTGTGCACTATTAAAACAAGGCGCAGACTACTCGGAGTGAGTCATTCTGATGCTAGCTTTTCCATGGTGAAAACCACCACGGATTGATCAGATGAACTTTCGGGAATTGCGTGTATAGCTGACGACGAGTACAATGGATTCGAATATTCTCTGTGCGCTTTGTGGATTTATAATAACAGTTGGATCTAATCTATATGGTGTCAATGGACAAAGTAAGTGATTTAGATTATGGCATTTTTGTACTATATTGAAACTTTATATTGGCTGTGAAAAATGTTTAAGTGAACTGTTTAGACTGTGAAAACGATCCGTAATGGTTGTAGTAATGACTTTCTTAAAATTATAGAAAACATTTCCCGTACTTTTTACGTTGGACTGCATGGGAATTCGTGTTTCATTAAACATCGTAATCGCATGGCCACTCCAAAGGAGTCAGATAATAGGGCTACCCGCTGACGGGGTGGCTTCCTCCACCAGCTGCACGTCTCACCGGTTCCGCATTCCAAAAGCCTTATTTCACCTCGTCTAAGCCCTAGGGTGAACAGGACAGACCAAGCTCAATGGACAAACACCATCTACGTTTGTTCGAATCAGTTAAAAAGAAATATTCACATAAAATCTGTACCGTGCGATTTTTGTTTTGGTCTTTTCCAATAATATTCTAGGAACAAACGAGTCGCTTCCTTCCTCCTTCCTCCTAGAATCAGACCCCTTGAAAATTGAGACTTCTATATTCATAATCCAGCTATCTCACAACAGCTGAGAGTATTTGGTGACTTTTAAAGAGATATGTAAGAATTACGAAAACAATGTAGATGATCAAGACACTTGTTCACAATGTCTAGACTGAGCCAGCTGTAGAGGACTGGCCTGGACAATGTAGCACTATGGATAGGCTATGGGGTTTTCAGCTTGACACTGATTTTCTAAGGGTTAAAAACGTTGACTGTAACACTAACTCAATACAAGCCCACAGTGAATCACTAAACAGAAACACACGTGTGTGCATAAAATGCATAATTCAATCCAGAACAGTGGATGAAAAAGGCCTTCAAGACAAGTGTTGTTACATATGGGTTTCTTGACAACCCATACTGACAGATGTGAATATACCATAGCTGACCTGCTTCCAGTTTCCTGCACACTCATGCCTCAACTTCTGCCTTATGCTGAGTGTGTCATTCAGCAGTGACGTTTCGGTATCGTTTTTCACAGAGTTAATCACAGTTGGATGTGCAGTCAGCACCAAAATTCAGCACAAGTATTATCATGGGGAAGTTAGAGTACAATTAGAGAAGAAAGCTGTAGTTATTTCCATAATACATTTTTTATGCACCCCTTTGTGTTCACATCCACAATGATGAAAATCATGGTTTATTGACTCATTTTAACCTCTATTTTTTTGACATTTTGTAATTTTAAGCTGCCTTTAAACATCTGGCCAGGGACAGCAGATGAAAATTTGCCTCTGGCTAACTCTGGCTCACTTACAGTTTTGCTGTTGATTGGTGTGCATTGTCCCTGAAATAAATGACATTGTCCCTAAATTAAAAAACAGAAAACAAATTGGGTGTTGGACCCATAGACCAAATCACACCACAGTGTACATTTGACTGCACTGTTGCTTCTATCTGCGGTTGCAGTAGAAGGATATTAGACTTCTGTATGTGTTTAGAGAGGAAGACCTCCATGCTTGGGCCCCAGCACTGTTCTCCATTGCTCTGGTGATGTTTGTTCACACCTTTGCTAATCCTGTAGGTTGTTCTCTGGAAGTTACACACACACACACAACAATGTGCAGATGTGTTCTTCTTTGAAAGCACCAGCACATTCTGTCAATCACACACCTGCAGGCTACCCTTGTCTGTTAGTTCAGCAAAAAGTATGTTTGATTTGCATGCCTGTGCATCAGCAAGCTGTACATAGACGAACAACCACAGGAATTCCCCAGCTCATTTAGTAAGAAGAGGAAACCCACAAGACTTCTCACAACTACCTCATACGCTCGATTGTCGTCTGACTTCTGAATCACTGGTTAAGGACATCCCATTTCATGTCACCTAGGCATTCTTTCTTATGAAATGGGAGTTTTTTTCGCGGACAAACATGCAACTGCCTGTCTCAAACTGACGTCTTTAACTGGAAGTTTCAGTGGAAATAGGAATTGGATGACTCCACATGACTGGAACTGCTTTTTAAGATGTGTTGTAATTCCCTCCATGTTTTCACAGACCAATGCAGAAGTAATGAGTTCTGGAGTCCAGACATTGATGGATGTGTGCCTTGCTCATCATGCAAGCTGTATCCCAAAACCCCTTCATGTAACACCTGTAAGTGCGAGAAGTCTGAGGGAAATATAAAGGTGTCAAAACAAGCTCTGTTCAAATGTCTAAATGCATCATTGTCCCTATGTGCCCTAAATAACAATCTCACAGTTTACAACTGTCCACAGCATTGTACAAAATTATATATTTTGAAACTTGATGGTTTAATAGTGGGATGTTCTCCTGTTGTCAGGTGTGTTCCCAGATGAGAGCCCAGACGGCTGGCGGCTGGCAGCCATCACTAGTTTCTCCGTGCTGGCTGTTGTACTGATCAGCGCAGGGCTCATTATCGGCATCATGCTGCATCGGAGGAAGTCACGGCCTCTTCGCGGTGAGATCCCCCGAAACCCGCTCGGATATTATTAATTATTATTATTATATATTATTAAACAGTTGTGTCTTTGTGAAGAAACGTGTGGTGAAACACATTTTGCTGTCCTGTCTGAATGGGAAATGGGAAGTGTTGTGTTAGTGGTAGAAGCTAGTTGACAATGTTGCCCTACAATGTTGGATTTTGATGTTGCTGTTTTTGTCCTATGACTAGAATGATTTAATATTGCAGTTGGGGTTATTGTTGCATTGTGTATGGCTAAAATATAGACCATTCCTTGGCAGTTAGCACTGAAATACTGTCAGAACTGTGTGCTTTTTGTATGTTGATTCTGATCAAAGCATCTGCTATAAAATGTAACATAAAATGTCTAATGTAATTTCCTTCCTTTTTTCCAGAACCCATTGAGGAGACCACAGGCCCATAAGTCCTTTCGAAGGTGTGCATTCAACCCCAACATTAGTTTTATTTTTCATAAACATGATATTATATAACAGTGTATGAATAAATGATGTTGAAACTGATGAATCTCTTGATTTTTCCACAGTGTCATCTTCCTTCAAACATGGATGTAACAGATGACCCGAGAGATCCACTCTTGCCTTCATGTAAAGGACTGTAACCTGGACACGGTGTTGTTTTCCAGTAGAGCTGATCATTCTAATTTATTCTAGGGTTAGTCAAGATGGGTTTGGGGTCACAGTACCTACAATACTGTTGGGACTGTAACGCATCTTCCAAGCTGTCAATATCCTGTCCTGTTCAGAACCAACAGGGCAGAGCACTGAGTAACAACAATGTGATTCACTGCAGCATCGCTCACCCACCTCTCTGCTCTAGTTTTCCTGTAGTAAGGGCATTGTTTTTTGGCAGTTTCATATGTAGTAAAGACACATATCTGATATCTTTGATCACCAATAACACGTCTCACCACCAGCAGGATGTACAAGTGAATCCATGACCATGGCTAACTTCAGTTATGGTATAGTTAAGACTAAAAGGTTTACATTTGCATGTCATAAACGAAACCCTCTTAGGTCATTTAATCTTTCTGATTACAATGCACTTTGAGCAACATCAAGGCCATCTGAATGTACTTTTAGGAGGATTCTATACTTCCAGCGCTTCCATTCCAGTGTGAGCGCATCATTTAAAAAAAATGTTTTTGTTACCAGTTGTTTTTGAAGAGTGTGACACAATCATGCACTGTTCTATGGAGTCTTCAAATCTCTCCTCCACAGTAAGTCTATTGAATATCGTAATGTAAGGACTGTTTTATGTAGATGGCAATGTGCTGTAGCACTGTGCACATACTATGCAGAATTAGGTAGCATAACACAGGGGTCCCTGAAGGATTGTGTGATGGGATTAAGGTGGCATAGTATTCTTGGGACCTGAATCATACTCTTCTTGAAAGCATTTAAACTCAGTCTCTAAATTGACACCAGCAGGACATTCTTACTGTTTTGACAACGGTGCTTGTGTGACAGGATGTTTGTAACACTATAATTCTAACATTGTCCCTCTCTGTTTGAATGTGTACTTATAGTGAATACTGTAAGGGCAATGTACACAAAGTAGTATCCAAACTTTCTTTCTGAACGAAGACTTGTTCTATTGTTCACTTAGGATACATTTGTGTGATGAGTATTTTAAAATCTGAATATTGAGATATTTCATATTGACAATATCCTTTTAAAACATATCATAGAGTACTTTTCTGTGTAGGACAAGTTAGTTCTAAGCAGTAACAAGCTACCACTTTTAAAGATGTTTTTATATATATATAAAATCTATTTTTTATTTATTTTCATATCTTTTATAATATTCAGTCCAATGTCACAATAGAAATTGGTAAAAATAAATAATGTATAGCATATGCTGTTCATGAATCTACTTCAATCCCTGTGAAGATGGTTAACAAACTTCCAGTACCAGCTTACAATTTAATGGGCAATAACAATGTTAGAGTAGTATATTTTTCTTGCCTTTAGGTCAATCTTTCAAGTGAACTGTTGATAGGTAACATATTTTTCAGAATAAATAAATTACAATTAAGTTGCATGGTTTATTGTATTGGAATTGCATGAAACACAAATTATGTTGGGATTAATTGTGTGACATCTAAGGCCATGCCTATTAACCACCCCAGGCTCAAAATGATAGTGTCAAATGACTGATTAGAACTTGTGTCGAAGGTGCACTTAGCCAATCAGAGGGCAAGGTGGAGCCGTTGCAGTATCTCTAAGCGCTGGCTACCCTGACCGGAATCTTATCACCAAGAAATGACGCAACACACCAAATTTTTCCGTAATTTAATTTCAACAACTAATTTTTCAAATGGTGTTTATATTCTTATTACTTAAGTTCATGATACTAACAAAGAAGTAAAAATCTACATTTCAAAGTGACAAAATATATATACAGGTTCATATAAATATGAATTAAATATTGAGCAAACATGAGTTTTGAAACATTTTTGAAAATTCAATAAAATGACGTGTGGTATACGCTTTTTATTACACAATAGCTAGACTATCAGTTGTTTCCTAACGTGGAAGATATTCTTGCTCTGAATGTACAGAAAACCCAACTGAAGTTCAAATCCAATATTTACAGAACTCTCAGAAATTTTACAGGGTTATGATCACGGCTAAGAGGAGTGTACATAAAAATAAGTGCCAGGTGGGATAGAATATGGATGCTTTAGCAAACAGTGAACAATTCTGAGATTACTAGACTAACACTCTGGACATTTGTAACAATGGCGTATGAAAATACATTGTCATAGGAAATTCAAAATAATGGAATTGAAAAGGATGCTCAGGTGTTGGCAAGTCATTCTGAATAATATCTTAAGTAAAGGTCCTTAGCCGTTCGGTTAACTCAAGCTGTGTATACCATTAATATATACTACTATATTAGTGTACCCGGTATACATGTTTAAATACATGAAGACAACAAAATTACAATCTTACAAAACATAAGATGTACAGTACATACATTATGTAAGTAGACAACACTGTACCTGAAATAATGGGCAGTAAACAGTCCTATCAACATATTGCTTTTTTTTGTTTTAATTGGTAGAAAGGTGAGACTTGGGCTACATGGACCTGCTGCACCTGTGACACTAGGATCTGAGGCAACGGGGTATACGAGGAAAATAATGTCCTTTCAAAATCAGTGTTGTCAAGAAGGTGTATGAAACTGTCCTTGTAGAATCTAAACGGAAGTTCATGGTTTTGAAAAGGCTCGTCAAGAATGCTCATTCGATGAATCACTTAAGGATTGCAATGACGACAACATGATGAGTGGACCATCTGTTATAGCGAATTACTCTATGATAAACCAGCGAAGGATTTAAATATTGGTTGCTGGATTGGCAAGGCTCTCCATGAGGTATTTTATACATCTTACCACCCACAGCCATATTTTACATAGCGTAAGGCAATAATAAACACAAACAAGGTGAACACATCTCCTGGTGACCATATTCAACATACTGAATGAAAAAACACAGGGTCTTTTCTTGGGGAAGCCAAAAGATGCAACATTGTGCAGAAGCCAAATTCATTCTATGGATGCGTATTGTTTTCCCTAGACTTGACAGAATTATATTCTTCCCTAACTGTCACTTAATTGCACATGGCAAGTTATTACTATTTAATCTCATCGTAAAATAAACCAAATAATCATCTTCAAGTAACAAACTCATGGAATGATGACCATATTCGCAAGTGTGAATCAAATTAAAGCTTGATCTTCAACAGAAGTAAAATAATACAAAGTCAAATACACATTTCGTGTTCTACAGTTTCTGCTGATTGGAGAGAGTAATTTCACACTGGATAATTGCTACACTCTTGACTCACAAATTTAGGCACTGGCACTTTGACATTTGTTATACATTTCAAAGGAGAGCACAAGGAGACAGAGCACGAAGGAGGAGGGTTCGGACAGCCAGGGCCATTTGAGCCTTAGAACTGAGAGACGACAAAGGCTACAACTCTCACTTGTGCGAGAGACAATGGGGTGAAATGGCACCTGTGAACAATATCATGCCCAGGTCAGACACACTGTAGACACGATTATCTACAATGTTATCCACGTCAGGTATTATCCTTTTGAAGGTGGGGAACCTGAGTGCTTCAAGACCATCGTCCCTGATCAAGGCATTTCTACCTGCAGGGTTGAACCGATTGAGTATATATGAAATCATAAGATACATTTATGAATCTTCTTAAAAGCTACATATTAAGCATTTTCAATTTACAAGTTTAACATTCATAAAAACGTTTGTTTTCTAGTATAATAAAGTATACACACAGAAAATTTAAAATAAATGAATAGAACAGGAATAAATTATTAAATATGTCCATTTAGCATACAATGCCATTCAGGTGAACTCAAATATATAATCATCAATAAAAACCGAGTAATTGATTATATGATTACGGTAAATACAATTTTCTATCATGATCTGGACCGGTCCAGTGGTACAGTATCTGCTTCCTCACACTAACAGAGTTGTCCTAGTCTACACTACAGCACATGGGGCATACTGACCAGTCCATTCAGAACTAGGACAACACAGAGGGGCCCAGGAGGAACTATAAGGGCCTGTATACTTCATGGGCACAGCAGAGCAAGAAACTTACAGAGGCACTGAACACAGCAATACATATCAAGAGAGGAAATTACTATTCTTGGAACAGCACTTGCTCATAAAAAAGACAAATCATCTATGTGTAGACTAGTGTGTTGAGTGAGACCTGGATAAAGTAGTTGTCTGTGGTGTTTGCTTTGGTTGACTGGGGGGGAGAGGGGGGTATTTTAAGAGAGGAATGAAGTCACAGTCCAGTTGCAGCGCTCAAACTGTTTCAAGTTCCGGATTTAGTTTCCATTCTGTGCACTTCATGGAAAACAATCAAACTTTTGATGTTACAATCAGGCTTACTCACCCGTCCTGGACTTTTGTTAGTGTCTCAATCTATTTCTGAGGTAAGATCCGAAGTCTCTCCACCAGACTTGCATCTCCACCACAACCATAAAATTATGTTCAAAATAGGATAAGCACGTGAAGCATCTTTGAGGGCATCCATACTAAGACTTGAAGACGCTTTCTGTGGAAACTCTTCCAAAAATATCTTACTTTACAATTATTGACGAGTAGGGTGAGACTGGACAATAGAACCCGTTCTGTCTAGTCGAGGTGATCACCCTGCTTCAGAGGAAAGAGCCCATGTCCAGATCCATGAAGGAATTGGCGTCCATGCTGAAGGAGGACTCGTAGGACTGCGTGCTCTGGTGCATCTTCTGGTGGTGTCGCAGGTTGGACTTGCTGGAGAAGCGCTTGTCGCACAGCAGGCAGGAGAAGGGCTTCTCCTTCGTGTGGATCCGCCGGTGGCAGATGAGCTGGGTGGACACGCGGAACGCCTTGCCACACTCCAGGCACTGGTAGCGCTTGGGCTCCGTGTGGATGCGCCGGTGGTTCTTGAGGGCCATCAGGTTGGAGAACTCCTTCTGGCAGACGGAGCAGAAGAACGAGCCCGTCTTGTGGCTGTTCTTGTGGTTGAGCAGCGAGCCGGCGTGGCGGTACGTGCGGCCGCAGTGCTCGCAGACGTGGCTCTTCTCCTCGGAACCGTGGGCGTCCGCTTGGCCTTCCGCCGCCGCCGCCTCCTCCCCGGACATGCCGCCGTGCATGTGGGCGAACGCCGGCACCAGCTTGGGGATCCCCTGGAGCCCCATGTCCTGGTCCATCCCTGAGCCCCAGCCCAAGTCCTCCTGCATGTGGGCCCCAGCCCCCTCACTGCGCGGCTGGTACTGGCCAGGGGCTCGATGCTGCAGCTCCTGGTGCTGCTGGTAGCTGGCCGTGCTGGGGAAGCTCTGCTGGCAGGGGCTGCACACCAGGGTCCTCTCCTTGTTGTGCGTCTCCATGTGGCTCTGCAGGTGAGCTATCAGGCAGAAAGTCTTCCCACACTCGGGGCAGCAGTGGCGCTTCATCTGGGAGTGGATCTGGAGCGTGAGGGGGTCTGGGAAGGTCTGGAGGCACAGGGTGCAGTGGTGGAGGTTTTCTGAGTGGGTTTTTTTGTGGTTGAGGAGGGAGCCAGCATGCCGGTACGAACGTCCACACAGGTCACACCTGCAGCAGAGACAAGCTCATTTAGGTCTTCACCAGAAATACACCAGATGGCTGATGCCACAGCATTTGAACAATTCACCAAAGTGTTGCCTCTATGTTGTACAGTTTAAATACATTAAATAATGATTGCAATATGAATTTTAAAAGATTAATTACGATACAAATAAAATTAGTCATCGGAAATCAAATCTGCTTTAAACAAACATTATCCGCCAAAAAATTGGACTTTGTGACTTACACAGTTAGCCGATTATGGGACAGTAACTCACATGAAGCACTTGTCGCCCCCCTCAGCGTGATGGACGCCTGCTCGCGTCGCGCTGTCCTGACCCCTCTGGCACCGATGCCTCTTCAGCCCAGACTTTCCCTGGAAGCTCTTCCCACAGGCAGGGCAACTGAAGTGGCTGGCCACGCGATTGTGGACCTTCTGGTGGTTGTGGAGGATGCTGGCCAATCGGAAGGCCTTGCCGCAGGTGAGGCAGACGTACTTCTTCTTCTGCGTGTGGATGCGCGTGTGGTTGCGCAGCGCCATGGGGTTGGTGAAGGGCTTGGAGCAGACGCCGCAGCTGAAGTGGCCGGTCTTGTGGGTGTTCTTGTGATTCAGGAGGCTGCCCGCGTGGCGGTAGCTACGGTTGCATATGTTGCACGCGAACGGGCGCTCCTCTTTTTTCAAGGCCACGTCCGCTTGGCCGTCGCTGCCGCCGCAGGCGTGGACGGACAGCTGGTCGGCAGTGACGAAGGCCTGCCCGCATTCCTTGCACTTGAAGTCTTTTGTCCGCCTGCGGGCCCTCCCCCGCGTCCCTCCCGCCACGTCCTTTTTGAGGTGAGGGCAGGTGTGGTTCGTGAGCTGTCTCTTTACCCTGAAGCCTTTCCCACAGTCCTGGCAGCAGTGCTTCTTTAGCGCAAAGTGAATACGCAAGTGGTTCTTCATTGCCAGCTGATTGGAGTAGGTGTTGTTGCAGATCGAGCAGTAATATTCACCAGTCTTGTGAGAGTTCTTGTGGTTGACCAGACTTCCGGCATGGCGGTACGTCCGACCACATTGGTCACAAGAATAGGGCCGCGGGTCGCCGCTGTTCTCTGATTTGACCCCAGCATTGGGCTCAGTCTGATTGGCAGGCCTCACAGCCTTCCTGGACGTGGGGGGTGGTCTGCGTCTTTTGCACGAGGTTGAGGCTTGATTGGCGTTTGCATTTAAGGAGTGCATTCCTCCCTCTGACCCGGTCCCATTCATCTGCATAAGGGCCTGGATCTGGTTGTTGAGTTCTTGTATTTTGGCCTGGTTCTCCTTGTGGATTCTCAGGTGGTTCAGCAGTTGCTTCTGGATTTTGAAGGCTTTCCCACACTCATGGCAAGTGTGCCTGGAAGAGGAGACAAAGCCTGCGGTTAAATCCTGTGTTTACAAAGCAAAGAACATTCTACAGAATGAATGAACGTGTGATGTCAAAACACCTTTAATGTCAACAAATCCAATTGTATAGGCAATATATGTCGGTATGTTCTGATATGAACACATGCATAGCTACTAACAGACTGTATTATACATAAATAAAAAGTGCAGCATTACATAATTTTGCATAGTTTCCATAACTTGTACCAGCCATTAAGATATTGTTCAGTGACGCTAATACTATGCATAGACATTTCATTGAGAAGACTAAATGGGCTGAGATGAAATCAAATTGGACTATTATTACCTTTTAACATCAAAGTGGGTCCGCTGGTGGTTTTTGAGGGCTAGCAGATTGTAGAAGCGCTTCTGACACACAAAGCAGCGGAACACGCCTGTCTTGTGCGACTTCTTGTGGTTGAGCAGCGAGCCAGCATGTCGGTACGACCGTCCGCACTGATCACACTTGTACTGACGATCTCCCCCGTCCGCATCGTCCTTCGCGTGTCGGTCAGCGGCCTCACCGGCGTCTGCCTTTTCATCGTTTGTCGCGGTCGACTCGGTTTTTGTCTTGGCGGAGCAGTGGTGGGTTTCAAGATGGTCGTAGCTGCTGCAGAAAATGCCGCAGTGTCCACAGATGATGCTCTGGCCCTCCTCTTTGGGCTTGGCCGCGTCCTCCGCGTCCACGCTCCCGAGTTTAACGTCGCCCTGTGCTCGATCGTGCAGCTGCTGGTGGGCGAGGAGGTCTTGCTTCTTGGTGAAACTCTCCCCGCAGGTACTGCAGATGATCAGCCCTCCGTCCACCTGCTGCCTCTCCCTCGGGTCCTCCTCTTTCTCCTCCTCGAGGGAAGACATGGAGGACGGGCCGGAGCTGGTGGGGGTGCCGTGGGATTGGGTGTGACCACGGAGGTGGCTCCTCAGTGCCCTCATGCTGGTGTAGCGGTTCCCGCACACCGAGCACTGGTAGAGTTCTCCGTCGTCATCATCATCCTCCTCCTCCTCTTCGTCGTCAACGTCGCCTTCTAAGCCGCCGCCGCCGTTCATCTTCTCACCGTTCATGTCTCCGTGATAACTTTGCTCGCCAAAGTACCTTTGGTCGTGAGTGCCATTGAGTCCTTGAAATTCCATGTGATCCCCTGGGTTTCCCATGGCACACTGGCCATTAGTGACCTGGAAGTCCACATGACCGTTGTAGCCGTCGGAAACGGGCTGCTGCTGCTGCTGGAGTAGAGGGCACACGTGCGACTTGATCCCTGCGATGTCGGCAAACGTCTCGCCGCAGTCGGCGCACATGTGCCTGTTCATCAGGTGCTCGTGGTGAGGTAGGTGCACAGTCCTGTCCTGGGGGAAGCCAGGGTCGAACTGCTCGCGGTACGCCGCGCCGTTTCCGCGCTCGTTGGCGTTCTCCTGAGCGAGGGCGACGGCGCCGCCGGCTTCCCCGTCCTCCTGGGAGGGATAGCAGCTCTGCTGGTTGTCGAGCGTCAGGGGCTCAGGAGAAAGCCAGTCTCCCTCCGAGCTGAGGTTAAAGGAGGATGTGTGGGCCTTGTGGATGCGGAGGTGGCTGCGAAGAGCAGCCAGGTGTGGGTAACTCTTGCGGCAGATTGAGCACTGGTAAATGCCCGTCTGATGGGACCGCTTGTGGTTAATGAGGCTCCCTGCGTGCCGGTAGCTTTTTCCACAAACCTGGCACTTAAAGCGCCGCTCGTCAGAATCACCGGCTAAAGACTCTTCAATCAGAGTCGGGTCGTCAGCAGAATCAGCAAGCACCAGGGCAGAGTTGTGGACATCCGATTTCATGACTGACGGCTCTCCCTGAGTATTGATGGTAAATGAGGTTTCATTACTGGAGTGGTCAGAGTACAGATGTCCATTGCTAATCTGGTCATGCGACTGACTGAAATCCACATGGTTACTCATTGACGAGGGCATCGAAGGTGCATCATTTAGGGAGGGTGAATAAAAGTTTGAGTCCGGAGACTGTGTAACACTGCGGTCATAGGAGACATTGTGGTCTTCTGACAAACCTCCGTGGAGTCCAAACGACATGGATGAAGAATTATGCATTTGGATGTGTTCCTGGAACTCCTCGTCATTGGGAAACAACACTTGACACAGGTGACAGAAATGCACGGGGGCATCACTGACTGGGGGTGAAAACTGATCCGGTGTTGTGCCAGCATACACACCCTCTACAGAACTGGACTCGGGACCACTCTTGGTTTTGTTATGAATTCTCTGGTGGCTGTGGAGAGCGGCCAGGTTATTTAACTGCTTGAAGCAGACGGAGCACTCAAACATTCCTACAGTGTGAGACTTTTTGTGATTGATCAGACTGCCGTGGTGCCTGTACGTCTTGTCACACTGATCACATCTGAAAGGTCGATCACCTCCGCCGCCACCCTCCTCGTCACCGGGGAAGTCTTCCGATTTAACATTCAACCCTGATTCTTGCTCGCCCCCAAACGCACACGCAGCTTGCTCTTCCAGTTCAAAGGCATTGATGTTCTCGTAGTCTCGCTCTTCCTCGTCAAGAGCATACTCAACAGCCGCGACGTCACTCGGCCTCCCCCTTGCTTGTCGAGAGAGATGGACTTTCTCATGAGTGGCCAACTGCGTAGCCAGACGAAACGCCTTTCCACAGTCCACGCAGGAGTGCTTTTTCTGTGATGTGTGGATTCGAATATGGCTCTTGAGGGCCAAAGCATTGGATAAGCTTCTTTGACATATGTGGCATTGGAAAGAACCCACCTCGTGGGTCTTTTTATGGTTAGCCAAGCTACCAGCATGCCTGTAGCCCCGCCCACACTGTTCACACTTGAACCTGCGATCCTCGTCTAGCTGGGAGTGACTTTCCATATGTTCCAGTAGGCTGGGCATACTAGAGCGCACTATGCCACAGTGCTTACAGGGAAATCCTTTGGTCCTGCCTGGCTCTTGCATAGCCATTCCAGGATAGTGCTGCACCTCTCAGAGCTAGATACAGTTTGTATAAATAGCTGAAGGAAAAATGCATCAGATTTCCTGCTTCTCTCTTTCTGTCAAAGGAACCTATTCATTGGAAAGGTCCAACCAGGGTAGCAACAAAAGAAAGGAAAAGGACGAGTCAACACCCCTCCATTGAAGTCTGACTAGATGTTGCCACACAAGGAAATCTGCGGAAAAAGGGAAACAAATTGTATTTAAGAACAGATTTGACCATGCACAATCAGATTTGAGAGTTACAGCTTGCACTTCCCCAGTATTAAATCTAGAATAATAACCTTCACACATCCCCAGTACTGCAACACTTACTGCGATTCTACAGGCACTAATAATATATATTTTGTACTCATATATTCCGCGGTGCATTTCCACTAAAATATTAAGACGCCTCACATTCAACTGACAAGCTTGGCACCACGGTTGTCGGTCTGGTTTGCATTATAGCTATTCACCCGCATATGTCAGTCAGAAATCCATACTGTTATACAACAGTCATTTCATCAATACGTATATTGGGAGTTTCGACATGTAAAAATACCACTAAAATAAGATTGCAAAAAACGAATTCGCTGCATGGCAAATAGCAACCTATCGTTCATTCGCAGAAGGCTAGCTAGCTAGCTATGTCAACAAACCGAGACCAACGCCTTGTTGGAATGGCGTTAAATACAAAAGACGGTTCTGTTCACATTGTTCATATTCAACACGACAACCGCAGTCACATTTGGGAAAAAAGTTGTATTGATTTCCACGCAAGCATGCAAACATCAGCAAGATAGTGGTACTTGGTCGCAAAACACAGAACAAGCCAGCTAGCATCAGCATGCTTAGCTAAACAAACATTGCACCAAAAAGCTACAGCTAGCTAGCCAGCTAACGTTCGTTAGCTTCAGTGAGCACACAAGAAGTTGTCATCCATAATGCAAGCTCCCCACCAAATACCTTTTTTAGTTTAGGATGAACTGGTTTTCGACCCACGATGCATATTTTGTCCCCTCTTCGCGTTGTTTTCTGACCAAACTATACGTAAAGGACAAATCTTTTCAATTGTCTTTTTTTCCCCCATCCCATTCCACATACTTCCTGCTCTTGTTGCTAGGAAACAGGAAATGTGTACCACTCAAATATCTCCCCTTGCTATGTCAAATAAATAAAAATCGCTCTGCCCTGTTTTTAATTGTATTGTGTGAAGTTAGTCACATATGCAAAATATCATAATGTTTATCCAGATTATGCCATGCCCTTACGCAGCGTCATGTTGTTAGCTACAATTAAAAACATTTCAAAGTCAGAATAAGTTATCATTACAGTCCTGTACTAGTACTGTAACCCATTCCTAACCCTACTTTCCACTAACAGCTGTCTACCTTAAACTGCTGACACGACTGCCCCACGTATGTCAGCATTGCACAAGTTATAATAAGAAATTAATTTCAGTTCGTGTCTTCAGAGCTAGCCAGTACGAGCTATTATTTCTGAATGTCTCAATTTCCCAACCCGCGCAAGTGCTGCACTCGACAACAGCGCTTTCGTCATGGTCCTAAAGCCGCCCATCATCAGTTGCAATCACCAATCGTGGCAGTTCACTGTAAACGCATTTTGAGAGGCTTTCAATCTATCCACACTGTCTAGCATTGTTCAACTACAAGAAGAGAAATCGGGTGAGTAAAAAAAAAAAGCAAGACTTCAAACTTGATCTAGCGGCTGCCAGATGATGATCCATCCCATGCGATGACACCAGTGCAGTGGGCGAACAGCTTGATCAGCCGGTCCTAAAGCCAGCCATTTTGAGTCGCTAGCTAGAAATATATGAACATGATTACTGTACTACTGATTTGCGTTGCCTTTGGAAAAACATACCTTTGACGAGTGAGAATTTAAAAATACTTGATTTATACTACGGTGTCCAGCAAAACGCAGTCCCTGCTTGATCTAAAATATATTATGTTCCCGCTAGCTTGCTAGCTGGGTACATGCAACTTCCTTTGACAACAATCGTTTAGCTTACTCGCGTATTGTCCCTGAGGTCCTAATGCCAGCCATTTTGGGATTTGCCCCCACCCACTTTGTTCTTTGCATAGGTATTATAAGTGGCTTCTTTTGATTCTAGTCAGTCATCATGCTTTCTGTTATTACGCTCAGCTGTTCATAGTAATCTTACAAGGAGCATTATGTTTCAATAATTGAATAACATTTCCTTTTTATGTTGAAAATAAATAATTTGATGTAGGATAATGAATTTGTTTTTTTCCACTTTTGGTTTTCTACAGCACTTCAAAGCAATAGTTTTTTTTTTCTATACCCGCCTCCCCAAATATGGCTTCTCCACAGCCTGCTAGTCCACCACTGACAAAACAGTTTACCCCACCAAATGAGGTAAGCAAGGAAGAGGAGGAGGAGGTGGTGAAGGAGCCACCTGTGAGAAAGAGAGGCAAAGGTAGGCCTCCGAAAGCCAAACCTTCGTTCAGATGTTCTGCCTGTCAGCAGGCTTTCAGCAGCCCTGCGGCCCTAAGGAGCCACAAGCTCTCTTCACACGGGAAGGAACGAGCACAGGAGCACGCATGCTCCCAGTGTAACAAAGTCTTCCCCAGCAGAGCCCAGCTCTCCAAGCACCAACGTTCCCACTCTGCCCAGCGCCCATTCCAGTGCCCGCAGTGCCACAAGGCCTATAAGACCCAGACGGAGCTGCGCAACCACAGCCGCTCCCACACGGGCGAGAAGCCGTTCGTCTGCACCGAGTGCGGCAAGGCCTTCATGCAGGCCATATGCCTGAGGATCCACATGACGCAGCACAGCGGAGAGAGGCCGTTCTCCTGCCCCAACTGCTCCAAGAGCTACCCCACTCTCTCCAAGCTGAAGGTCCATCTGCGCTCCCACACGGGAGAGAAGCCCTACTTCTGTGCGGAGTGCGGGAAGAGCTTCGCAGACCCGTCGGTTTATCGTAAACACAGGCGTAACCACCAGGGACACAGGCCCTACGCCTGCGACGAGTGTGGCAAGACGTACACCGAGCTGAAGGACCTGAAAAACCACGAGCGCTCCCACACCGGAGAGAAGCCTTACCTGTGTTCGGACTGCGGCAAGGCCTTCTCGCGCTCGTCCTCCCTGGCCTGCCACCTGCGCATCCACTCCCAGAGCAAACCCTATCAGTGCGAGCAGTGCGGCAAGGGCTTCACCCAGCTCTCCTCCTACCAGTCCCACCTGCGCACCCACTCCGGAGAGAAGCCCTTCCTGTGCCCGCAGTGCGGCAAGATGTTCTCCGACCCCTCCAGTTTCCGTCGGCACCAGAGGGCGCATTCGGGGTTCAAGCCCTACCCCTGCGACAAGTGCTCCAAGAGGTTCCGCCAGCCGGCCGACCTGGCCGTGCACGAGCGCGTGCACTCGGGACAGAGGCCGTACAAATGCCAGAGCTGCGACAAAGCCTTCGTGGCGTCCTGGGACCTGCGCCGTCACATGCTGGTGCACACGGGGCTGCGGCCCTTCTCCTGCACCGAGTGCGGGAAGTCTTTCGCCGAGCGCTCCAGCCTCAACAAGCACCGCAGGGTGCACTCCGGGGAGCGGCCGTTTAAGTGCCAGCTGTGCGTCAAGTCGTTCGTGGTCTCCTCCAGCCTGCGGAAGCACGAGAGGACCCACCTGGCGGAGAGGACCGAGCAGCAGCAGGCGGCCCCGGGGGCGGCCGCTC
Organism: Osmerus eperlanus; assembly: GCF_963692335.1. Lineage (NCBI taxonomy): Eukaryota > Metazoa > Chordata > Actinopteri > Osmeriformes > Osmeridae > Osmerus > Osmerus eperlanus. Next base: position 9,739,105 of record NC_085029.1, on the reverse strand, counting down.
CGGCCTTCCCCTCCAACACCACCCTCCCCCAGTTCTCCTGCGCCCACTGTGACATCACGTTCGGAACCTGGGAGGAAGTGCAGGCCCACGAAAGCCTGCACTCCGTCTCCCCCGATTCCTCCAACATGGCCGCCCTGCCGATGGGCCCGCACCAGTGTGCGACGTGCCACGCGGAGTTTGGACAGCTGGCGGATCTCCAGGAGCACGAGAAGCAGCACCCCAAGCCCCGTCCCCACATCTGCGACAGCTGTGGCAAAGGTTTCCTCAACAAAGCCGGGCTTCGTAAACACCAGAGGATCCACTCGGCCAACAAGCCCCACAGCTGCCCGCAGTGTGGGAAAGCCTTTTTGTTTGCAGCCTATCTTCGCAAGCACTTACGCACGCACCGTGACCAAGCTACCAACTCCTCCCTCTCAGAGGAACACATTGAACACACAGAGCCCCTGCCATCCCCTCCACCCCCCATGGAGGTCTCCCCAACCTCTGCTGAACCTAGTGCAATTAGCCTGGCTGTCCCTGTGTCAGTTCCTGTCTCCGCCTTTCACACAATGCCTGTGTATGTTGACAAAGAGGAGGGAATGTGAGAAAGATGTCAAGTATCGGTTTAAGAAGCCAACCTTTACACCTTGTTTCCCCCCTTTTATTTAAACAGTTTTGATGTTCTAAAACCAGCGTTGCAGGACAAAACAGTGATTCAGATTTGGCCACAGTGGTTGTTTATGTTTTGATCTTGTGATAATTAAAACATATTTATGGAGTGATATATGTACATAATGTTTTATAAAAGATGTCAGGCATCATTGAATCAAATTGGTTCAAACTGGTTACGATTATTCACAGCAATGCATTGGTATAATAACGTGTGTTTATCAGTGTGTAAACAAATCATACATAAGTGACAGTTATGTCATATCAGTCTAAAAACATAACTGATGATTTTAATCATGAACTTTTTTTCTACTTTTTTGTAGGCTGTTCTGATTCTAATTTTGGGTGTACGGTTACATTGTGATGGTATTAAACTGTTTACTTAAAGACACTGGTGGAATCATAGTGGCCTTCTTGTTCACTGCCTTGCAGAAAGATGAATGAGCTGAACAGCTACAGTACAATCATAGTCTTAATTAATGTCGAGCTGCATTCCATAGAGTAAACAATGCACCCTCTTCCCCATAATGTAAATGAATGGCATGATTTTGGTCTGTTTACAATGTCAAATTCGACAGTTGACAATTTTAGGCTGCTGTGTAAAAAAAAGAGAAGTGTTGTGTTGAGTCAGCAGATAGATACACCAGGAGTGGCCACTGCAAATCCTGATGACCAAGCGTTAGTGTACGTCCTATAAAAGACTTATTTTGGAGCAAAGTCAGAGAATCAAGATTGTGGACGAAGCTTATCAAGGTAAACTTTCTCATCTTGTTCGGAACAACCCTGGTCGAACAGGGTCGGACAGGGCTGACACATTCTAACTGTTCAACTTTTGAATGAGTAATTACATGAATACAATGACGCTTTGTGTTGTTTTGTGATCCTGTATTCTGCCTGCTCAGTATTCAGCAATAAACCAGTGAGAAAAACAACAACAAATGGCAGCCTTAGTGACGGGCCTCATCCCCATCCTCCGGACGGCGGTGGACACCACCACCACCTACAAGTGTCGCTCGCTGTGGTTCGGCTTCCTGTGCGTCCGCCTGGTGGTGCTCTTCGTGGCCGAGCTGCCCTGGTTCAAGCTGGACTCGGACTTCAGCTGCAACGCCACCAAGGACAGCATCTGCGTCCGAGCCTGCTACAACCATCACTTCGACAAGCCGGCGATGGTGGCCTGGAACTTCCTCTTCATCCTCCTCATCCTCTCGGTGCTTCTCATGGAGCTCTTCGCCTCCCACCTCCGCGCCGTGGCCCAGAAGAGGGCCTCCAAGAGTGGCGAGGGGGAAGGGAACGCAGAGCTGGCTGGCTCTGCGGACACCAGGATGGTGATTGACCTCCACAAGAACAAGAGTACAGTGGGGTTCTACTTGTTTAGCATCGTCCTGCGTATCGCTGTGGAAATGTGGTTCGTCTATGTGCTTCTGGTTTGGAACCTCCCTAGATTGGACGACGGTCCGTTTCAGTGTAAGATGAACGTCTGTGGAGACTTGGTCGCCTGTGTCGTGCGAGCCGCTCCGGAGAAACGGATGTCTATTTACACTCTGGCGTCCATTTCGGTCCTAGTCATTGTTGCGTCAGTTTTATTCTGTTTGTACTCAATTGCACACTATCTCTGCAACTCAGGCTGACAGGGGACAATACATTCTTTTTCTATTGATTGTGTTCTGTGTACCTACGTAAACGATGGCTGGGTAAACCCACTGTTAGGGACTGCATATTAGCAGACCAGTCATCAATAATCTGAGAAAAATGTATTTCCTTTTTCTATTTCTGTCTGGTTGTCTCGATGTGCGACAATGCGTCTTTCAATGCGACTGTTGAATACAAATAACTCAAATTTGTCATAAAGTCACCAACTGTCATATACGTAAATATATATGTAATAAAATGTGTTGGAAGCTTGAGAACGTGTGAATTGTGGGTGTTTGCATTCCTCTCCCAAGTGAATACAGTATGTGTTTCTGAGTCATGTTATTCTTGTGTGCTCTTAGCCAGGATGAGAGAGAAAGCTCAGCTAGAAGGAAGGTGTAAGATACACCCTCTTTTAAACTGCCATGCAAGTGACAAAATGGTCTCCGTTTCAAGAATAGTTGTATTTACAGTACAGAGTCCAATATTTACAGTTGATACTTAAAGCTAAGGTTACATGTGCAGTGTTGGTATGTCCATCTTCATTGCCTGTGAGTAGAAGCCAATCCCTCATAATTCACTGCATTCGGACAAGAAACCAAACAGAAAACTTGTGTGGCCACCATTCATGCTTTGTGCTAGTTCTGCAGCGACAAGGACCCTCGGTTGGTGTTCTTCATTCTGAAGAGAAGTTCTGCACCCTGGTCTGTTAGGGTCTGATGAAGGGAAGAACATCATAATATATTACGATTTGACAGTACACTTAATAATGTAAATGTAGGAAACAATACATAAAAGTAGAAAACCAGGTCTTCTTCAAGGTCCCTCATGAAGACATCTTAGATTTAGTTTAACTTCCCTCCCCCCACAGATCCTTTAACTGAAAACATTTGAATAACATCTGTTTGTATATGGTGAACATTACCTGTGAGTCGGAGAGTACAGACTGTTTCTGGAAAATAAGAGCAATGGTAATTAGGACAGTTTACAGTAGCTACAGTGCATCTGTTGTGATGGGGCTTAACACACACCCTTACCCTTGTGTAGTTGTGTATACTGTTGTTTATAGGATCCATGGTTTTTACCCATGCCTTGTAAATCTCGCTGTCCTCCACACTGCGATTATGCTCTCTGCAAAAGCAACCACAGAACAGTGTGTACACTTCAACAACAACTTACTATACCATTTATCTACCACTATGTTTTTAAGACTTTCAATGTTAATTTGTATGTAAACTTGCAGTGAACATATGAACATGCATTATTTACTACTTAACATTATACAATAGTCAAATACACACACACACACAGGCCCCTTGAGCACACTCTGGTGGCTGTTTCTCTCAGTCCCGCTCACTAATTAGCACTCATCCTCCGCACACACACTGGCAGTCTTGCTCCCCCCCCTCGCCCCCCCTCCCCCACGCCGCTCACTCACAGGGATCTCTCTAACAGTTTCCTCTGCACCTCCCCCTCTCTCCTGGCCTCCAGGAAGCGGCCCCTCACAGCCAGGGCAGCGCTAGCCTGGGACGAGTTGAGCTGGATGATTTCACAGGATAAGGAGGAGAGGACTGTCACACTAAGAGGGGGGAAGGAAGGAGAGAAAAGGTTATTGTTTCGTGTTATATGCCCTGTCAGGGACAGTTACTGAAATCGACCTACACGTTCTGTAGATGACTTCATCCTTCCACACACACACACACACACACAAGATAACGATGTGTGTTCGGGGTGAGTCCTCTCACCTGTCATCAGTCACTTCTCTGTCAACAGTCAGAACTCTGAGCATACTCTGTCCATCCATCTTTCTGTAACTGACCTGCAGTTGGATGGACACATAGCTGCCAGGGGCCAGGCCTGACACTGGACAGATAGGCAGACAGACAGACAGGGAGGGAGGGAAACAAACAGGGAGACAAACAGACAGACAGACAGAGAGGGAGGGAGGGAGATTGGCCCACAGACCGAAACAAAGACAGTCATTTAATAGTCATTCAAATGATAATCATCAAAAGAACAATATGGTCTCAAATTCTGGAACTATAGTTTTCTGTTAATTTCTCTCGTTTCACCCTTCTGTTCTCTTGACTGGAGATCCCTGGCACCAAACTGGAAGGTAATTTCTGTGTCGGACACCACGTTCCCAACTTCTTTGGTCCCTCGGTGTCCTGCTTGTTTCTCTCCTTTAACACGTCTGGAGAATGAGCACACAATTTGTGAGGCTAAATCTGCAAACAACAGCTTTGCAAAAGTTTCACCCCTATAACAACCTAGAAACCCCCACAGGAAAACATATCTAGAATTCGCCGTAGCTAATTCTTTACATATGGACAAATAATTGTTTTCAGATGTAACATGCCGCCATTTACAATCTGCTTTGATGTAAAAAAAACGGGTGGTGCAAATGGTATTCGTTATGTTATTCTTACAGTGCCTTTGGGAGTAGCAAAGCAACACTACAGTGAGTGGCTATGGCCCTGTTCTCGATGATGTCCTCAAACACAGTGTGCAGTTGATGCGGGCTTGCTATCACCACCTAGGGATTCGAACAACAGACAACATAATGAAACACGGCTAGCTGTGGGTGAGTTTTCGCAGCGCCCGGAAGTGTTAGTTCTCTCTCACGTCTCCCCCAGTGCGGTCTGCCAGTCTCCCCAGCTCATCCAGCCTGCAGTCTGTACCCTCCATGGACAACACTGACACCGTCACCCTGGGAAAGGCAAATCGTTCAAGATCATTCTTTTGAAGATGTATTTTGGCCTTTTTCCCTTTTAATGGACAGAGATTGAGATGGACAGGAAATGCATGGGGTAGAGAGAGCCGGGAAGTCAGGCAGAAATTGCCTGAGCTGGATTTGAACCGAGGAATCCTGACACATTTTTCATCAACTCTTTATTTCTTCTTCTAGGACAAACAATGAAATTGAGTTGTGTTGTTGTACAAACCCCTGGCAGGCCGCATACTCTCCCAGGTCTTGGTAGAAGATGATGGAGGACAGAAGAGCGCGGGCATCGCTGTCTTCCACTTCAAGATTACCCAGCCCTGTGTTGGCTTTCCCGTCAGTACAGATTATAACCTGGGAGAAACACAAAAACACTGTCATCCACAGTAGATGATCTCTTTTGAAGAATATCAGAATGATATCAGATGATAATGAGTTCTGGAGTTACAGATTTACCTTTGAACCTGGATGTCGAGAAGCCATTGCAATGGCCAGGACAGCAGCAGGGCCAAGAGCTGTGGCTCCACTCTCTACCAATCTTGTAATACAAAAGAGAGGCGTTTTATGAGAAGGTTTCGAGTGAACCGGAAATTAAATCATAACATACAGTATGAACCATTGTTTTGCTCTACGGGGAGAACATTTTTGGAAGGATCCAGATTTTCCCTTGCAGCCCTTCTCTAAACCCCACTGTGAACAGTTAAATTATTATTATCAATGCAATTCCATCTTCTCCAGTGTTCCTCACCCCAGGACCTCTCTCTGTAGGTCGTCCCTGGTCCTGGAGAGGGGAGGTGGGCTGGGAAAGCTGAAGGCAGCCTCCTTTAGATACTCGCTGTCCACCAGCTCAGCTCCCCACAGAAAACGTGAGCTGATCTTCTCATATCCATGCAGAGTCACCTGGCAACACAACAAGTTCAAAACTGCGTGTGATTCATATACGTGTGTGTGCGTGTGTCTGCAGGTGCATGTGTGAGTGCGTGAGTGAATGTGAAGTACCACAAACATCACGCTTCATATTGCATCCGTAAACCTAACATGAACGTGAAAAGGGAATGTGTTAAGTGACAACAGTACCTGGTTGTTGAAGGTGATGAGTCCCACACGCGTGTGAGGTCGAGCCCAACTCAGTTTCTGAACACTCTGCATCACCGCTTCCTGAACACACTGGTTTGGAGAAATCATTGTGAGTTACAACGGAGGACACTAGGGTCAATCTGTGGTAAATTGACACCATGTAGGCTTCAGGAGTCTATAAGGGTTTCCTCCAATCCAAACGCAACTTACCTGAAGTCTTGACTTGTAGACGACATGGTGTCCTTCAAACACCTTGCAGATCAAGAAGAGGAAGGAGGAAAAATCCATGTTGCATAGATGTGAAACATGGCAAACTTTGAGAACTGTCCCGGTAAGGGAAAGGGGCCGGTTACAGACAGTACCTGGCAGGTCATGCTCATGGAGCCAGAGATGTCTATGCAGAAGATGAGCAGGGCATCGTCAGGCGACACGGTCCTGTCGTCAGGGGACAGGAGGAAGAGGCTGTCCTTGCAGCCGTTTGGGGGAAGGAGAGGCGGAGGCGGAAGCGGGAGGGAGTCAGAGAGGGAAGGGGGTGACGCTGGCTCCCATGACTGACAGTAATAACACCTCTCCACCTGTAGAGGAGACAAACCATGAGATCATCACCCAGGGACGTTTTCACAGGTGGGGAGGGCATCGGTGCTGTGACTGGTGACTTCAATCAGTTCATCAAACAGTTTGGGTATTTAGAGCATCTGATGTTCAAGTTCGTCACTGTACCACATTGTCATAGCAGGACTCCAGCACAGATCCACACTGAGAGCAGGAGGTGGGCTCTCCCTGGAGAGTGAGCACTGTCATTGGACATACATACAACACAGGGCAGCAAGTTAGACCGGCCCAATATTCATGATACTGCATCAATGATTGAAGATACAGTATTTCGGATCAACGAAACAAATGATTTCCCAACCGTTTTCCTCTGAGAGCAGTCTTCCCAAACTGATAAGGATCACATTGGGATTCCCCAGAAGTGGTCCTGTATCTACTGATCACATGAGTTGAAAAGAAAAAGATGTAAACGTTAAAACAATCCAATCCCAGAAAGGCTGTCATGGTACTTGACATGAACTGTGCACAGTAATAGGTAGATGACATGCGCAGAGAGAAAGAGAGACAGTCACAGAGAGAGACAGAGAGAGATAGCGTGACAGCGTGACAGAGAGACAAAGGCAGAGAAAGAGCAGGAATGCACCTTTACCCAGGTCTTGCTGAGGAGCCAGTGGTGGTTTACTAGAGGAGGAAGAGGAGGAAGAGGAGGAGGGGGATGGAGCAGTGGAAGGTAACACAACCATGTAATCTGGGATCAAATTTAAGAACCATGGTCTAGGTGGGAGCGGCGGAGGTGTAGAGGAACCTAAAAACAAGAACAAACGATGGTCAGCACCACTGTGGAGAAATCTACCCAGCAACAGTACATTCATTTGTCCAAAAACATCTTCGGAATGTGTCAGTATAATGCATAATGAACATATCACCAGACGTTGTCGGCGGCCTCAGGTCCTCCTCGCCACCCTCTGACATAATGTAGGTGTATTCTGGATCACACGGGTCTTCCCCTGAGACGTCATTGCTTGGACCGCAGCCAGGGAAATTAGACGTCAAGATTGGCTCAGTGCTAGTGGGTTGTGATTGGGCGTTTGTCTGTGATGCTCTCATGGTTGGTGGTAGAAGTGCTAGAAGAGTCGTTAAACAGAGTTAGCTTGCAGTCATTCTATTTTGTATTTGTTTTACGGCTGCATCTGTGAGAGAGGAAGCTCATTCAGGGTTAGCATGTTAATTTGTAGTTTTTTTTCTCTTCCCCACAATGAAGATCACGCCCCGCATGATAAAAGCCTACCTGTCCTACGAGTCGGCGTGGACTGTTGTGGCCGGGGTGTGCCAGGGTTGAGATGAAAGGCAGTATTCTCATACAGGGGGGAGGGGCTTGAGCCTTTTATCCCATTCTCGGTCTTTGTGCCGGTTGCTGGATGGGGGGCTAGGGGGGGTTTGAGTTCTGTGGAGGCCGCTGAAGGGGGAGGGGGGGGCGGGGTGCGTGGACGAACTTTGTTGACAGGAGGCAGGAGGGCTGAGTGAAGGGCGGAGGAAAAGATCACGTCTATGTTTAAAAAAGTTGTCGTACTTGAAATGAAGTGAACATGGTGTGTCCCTGCCCTGACAGACTGAGAGACAGTCTCTCTTCGCTAACTGTGTTCTGGAACACGGTCCAACTGGGACTCACACAAATGTCTTAAAAGAAGCATAAATCTGAACTAAAGTGTAGAATAGAATGAATCTATGCATGTTCTATAACAAAAATACATGTATGTTGAAAATGGTAATTCCAAGTATATTGCATGCTTTGCTATTTAAATAGGAATATTATGAAGTGCAAGAATTTGAAACCTCACCTGAACGTTTAAAGACATGTGGATTTGGTTTTTGGGCTTCTTTCTGACTGGCTGATGGTGGAACATAGATACATTTACAAGCAAATTCCATTGGTGGCTCCTCTTACCTTTAAAAGCAGGAGACAATAGAATTACAGCAATGTGTCAGGCACTCATATCTGTACAAAATATCCAAAAATAGTCAATTTCAGGCATGAACAACTATGGCAGGTATTACTGGCAAATGTTCACGCTGTTAAATATCCCAAGTACACACACAACAACGCGCACACACACACAAACACACACTCAGACGCAATATGACTTACAGGCTTCAGCTATTTGGCTCTCCTGCAGTTAACCTTGAACACCTGATTATTCTGCGCATAAGCCTCCTTGTATAAATTAGGAGTATTCTAGATAGCCTGCAGATATACGAAACAAAACAAAACATATAGTTTTAAATACATTTTAAAACAAAAATTATACTTAAACTCCTCAGTCTACAGTACACTTTGTAGGCTACTTACCTGTACAAAGTCTTGAGAATACTGACAATACAGCCATGGAGTTACTTCCTGTTTGAGTTAGTGTCTTTTGCGTCATTCTTTTGAGGATAATCCTAAACAACCTGCTCTACCGGATAGTCTCAGTCGACGTGCACTTGTAACATGTTGATTAAGTGATAGCTTTCTTTTGACATTGCTTAATCTAAATGACTAGTTATGTTCTTTTCTGAGCAAGTACTTTTTCTGATGTCATTTACGCTCCTGTTTCGCCCGCGAGACAAAAATGCTGCCTCCCCCTTCCTCAGTTACGACGCACTAAATTCTAAAAAATATATTTTTTAGACGCTACACATGTTATACATCGTTGGAAAGCTACGATTCTTGTGCTTCCATTGAAATAAACCAATTCAAGATCAAGTCGCAATAGCAAGCAAAGTCAACGTCTTTTTCCGGTGAACATTCCTTCAACAATGCCAAAGAAAAAAGTTGTACTCACCCTAAGTTGTTCAAATAGGTCCAGGTGTGCAAATCATGCCATCAAAACTTGATCTGCGTAAGTCCCAAGGGTTCAAAGTATCTAACCATGTAAAGTAATTCGTCCAAATACAATGTTTTACGTTCATGAATAGCCATTATCCTTTGTTTCATTATGCAAGTTAGCCGACGGAAGAAACAACTTGTTCACATAAAAGTGTTATTTTCTCCGATTTATCAACGGAGTATTTACAAAATGAAGGTCTCAAAATGTCCGTTGAACCCTCCCCTTTTGATTGACACCTTGTTCGACCCAATAGGAGCTTCCATGCCCCGTTGACAGCCCTCTAAAGCCAACTAGGTCTGTGCGTCCTGCCCCCCCCCCGCCCCCCCCCCCCCACACTCGTTCTAAACAAATTTCTCGAACTGGCTTCGACTGGCTCTGAAATTAGCTCGTTAGCCTTGTAGCTGACAGCTAGCTGAAAATGCCAATACCTCATTTGTATGCGTCTGTGGAGCCTTCAAAATAACAGTCGATTGCGCAATATGGTTGACAGAATCAGTGTTCTTTGTGCGCCAATCCTTGGAATCAGATAAAGCACTCCAATGTGTTCATGCTTCAGTTTTTGTGTTTCAGTATTACTAATTAGGGATTTAGCTATTATATATGATATTTCTAAGTACCAGAGATGGGCCAGAGATAACAATTATGAAAAATAATACCTTTTTATTTGACCTTGACCTTGGTTACAAAGGGTCATTTTGGAGTCTCCAAAAGACCCTTTTAGAAAATTCCTGGATGTACTCTTATAAAAACATGTGTCAAATATGAATATATTGTGGTATTATGTTTGACTTTTGATTTGAATTGGGTAAGGCTTCAACCTGTGGTCCAATTTAGTCTTCCAGATAATACCTACCACCTCTAGGCCTATTCAGGCCTCTGTTTTCAAAACAAAATCTAGGCGGAAATAGAAATTTTCACTTTCCTTGTGTTCAAGCTTCTATTACTCAACACTAGAAGGACTGACAGGGGTCCTGACAACAGGGGGCATAACTTCAGAGTGTCAGCTTTCAAAAGAGATCATTTACATGCATGTACTCCAAATGGTTCAAGAACAGCTTCCAATTTACTTTGGGTATGCTGTTTAGGCGTTTTCAGGCAAATTTAACAGGAACATGAAAAGGTTAAACGTCATTTCGACTTATTTCATCCGACGGATCCGTCAGTGGGTCGAGCTATAGTTAAATCATTTGTAGTAGGCATTTTTTTGTCTCCCCTGTGCATCCCCAGTTACTCTGGATAAACTCCAATTAATGTAACCTTAATAAAATGCGTTCACTGGAAGAGGTTACATTTACGGTTGTTTATCAATAAAAGTAGCGTGGCGTCCACCCTCACATTGTATGGTTTTACAGAAAGAACTAAAAGAAAATACAGTTTTTCAAAATGTCGGATGTTTATTTTCCAAATACACTTGAAATAATGTAATGTCCTACAATCCTATGTGTAAACATAGGATACATTTTGTTGACTGTATAATCAATACACAAATCACTGTAAACCAGTGCTTTGGCAAGGTGCAGGGTAGCATACCTTTTATTGATACTTAGTTAATAAATAATTTTAAAGAAGTGAAAGACACAGACAACCTCGTTATCTCTTAACACGCCTACTAACGCACAAACACAGCCCTTAGCACAGAAAGCATAAAAGCACAACGCGTAGAAGTCATTCATAAGTTAATTCATTTCACCAACAAGTTAAACCCCTTAAGGTTAGATTGTCACATAATTAATATTAATTTAATAAACTTTTTGGCTTGATTTAACCTTTGTCTCTTAAAACATTTAGAAAGACTATCGGTGATGTTGTAGCTACATTGCACATTTACTACAACTACATTTGGGGATGTTGACATTAAAGGTTATTTACTACAATCGACAATATTTAAATGTTCAGGCACCAACAGTGAATGTTTCAACCAAGACATGCACACTTCGTGAAATACAAGACATTATACTCGAAAATCGTTCGGTGTGGCACTATGACATAATTACTGCACAAGCTCAACATAATTGGCTGGGTAGAAGCCCTCCCTCTCTTCATCCATCACTCCCCTGCACCACCCCTGGTCATCCTCTTCCTCCACCTTCAGGAAGACCTCCCCTTGGGCAGGGAGAAGGAGAAACACACGAGTCAGTCAGGATCCTTTGAGAAGGCAGTACACAGCCACATGTCCAGTTAGTGTTGCATACAGAACCATCTTCACCACAGCATTTCTATATTAAATTCAGTCTTTTTTTCATGCTTCTGCTAGTGTATTAGTACAATCCCCCGCCCCCCGAGATATAAAGTTATCCTGTGCTATAATGTACGCTACTCTTGTAAAATGTGTCTCCCCGCAGGTCTGGTGAAGCCAGTTAATGTTTGATTGCTTTTCTTCTGGCTAAACCTACTGTACTCTGCAGGGCCTACAGGATACCACAGATGCTGACCATACCGTCTGAGTTTTGAGACATGCATACTTATAGCTGCATGCAACTGGACGTCAGAATGTCACGGTCACCTGCTCTGAACGACAGCTCGTCACCTTCTTCTCCCACGTAGTTATACAGCGCTCTCACCTTCACTCCTCCGATCATCACCCTGAGCCAGCATGGAGGAGGGGAGACAGAGGGTCAGCTCACACTGCTCAGACGTCTGTGCTCATTTCCATCAGGGTTATGGAAAGAACACAGGTTCGAACCGTGTGTAGGTGATGACTGGCAGACATTAAAACTGAACCAAAAACCACGGGGTGAAATGATAATATGGGTATGGAATAGCATTGTGCAATGGGAAGAACAGAATTAAACTTCTCTCTCACACACGCACACACACACATACACTCTATGGTTCCAACTATAGCTGACTTACGGTCGGTCCAGTTGGCCCTTCTTGTCTCTCTTTTTCCTCTTCAGTCTTTTGACAGGCGGGACCCATTCCTGTTGGTACACACAGCAGGCAGAGCTCAGTCACTTCACCCCTCTGCAAACACCACACACACCGAGACCACAACATGGTGTTGTTATGTTGCCTCAGCCGGGTGTACAGCACATCCATGTTTTCCCTGCTTACCCTAACCCTCCTTACCTTAATACTTATTTTTAAGGGATTTGTAGACTCTCTACTAACTATCAACACAAAACACTAAACTAACACCCCACTTCCCCTAACTCTGGTCTGGCACCAGGTCTTCAGCAGTGCAGCAGTTGATAAATGTCTGATTGCAAATAAGTTGCCAATAGAGTCTTTGGTTAGGGTATAGGATAGTCGGGTATGTGGTTTTGTTTGGTGACATTTTCCAGTGGTTTACCTCAATCTGTGGCCAGTCGGTGGGCATGCCCGGACCATGGTTGTTCTTCCACCAGCGTAGGTCATCCTGCTCACTGATAGACATGAGGGTGTGGTGCAGCTCGCTATACACAGCCTTCACACTGCCGAAGGAAAACAGCACAGAGTCAGGGCCACAGGGGTGGGCGTAGTCCGTAATCTAGCTACTATCCACCACTAATCAAAAAATCATGCAATTACAGTCAATTTGCACAGTTTGTTGTCCTATATCAGTTACCACTGCGCCACTGTTTAAGGTGTTTTTTGGTGGCAGTGGTCTCTATTACGCGCTTGTCACCCTCTTCTGCCTAGGGTGAGTATGTGACGCGCATTTGTTTAGCTAGTTGCTAGCAGCTATCAAAATAGATAGCTTTAGCACATCTCACTGTGCACCGCTCTCACACTGGCAGAGAGAGCAAGTGGGGGACAGTGGCATGCCGTGTTGCACGACACATTCAGTAGCATGTGACACATGTCAATTAGGACATTAGCATGCATACAAACAGCCAATCACCACCCACATGTGTAAACAGTGAGAGGAGGGATGTTGAGGGAGGAAGCGAGAATGTAAGGGTGAGTTTGTGCATGTGAGCAACCAGGAAACGCAGACAAGGACAAGGAGAAAGAAAGACAGAGAGGGGGGAGGGGATAGAGAGATACAAGAGAGATAAATAAAAAACGGAAAGGACATTGAGAAATAGAAAGAGAGAAAGAGAAAAGAAGAGAGAGAATACCGGGTTCCCAGTCACCTGTCATTGTTGGTGATGTCTAAGTGTCTGTGGATTGAGAGGAAGGCCTGTTTCAGGAAGCTGATCCTCTTCCTCTCCTCCTCCTGTGATTGGTCAAAAATGGCCTCCATCTCCTCCATGTAGCGAGGTGTGTAAGATGTGACTTCCTCCAACATCTTTTCGTACCGCTCGCGGACCTGTTCACCGTCCATAAAGAGAATGTTTATGACCAGAACTCCCGACATACTGTAATGTCTCCTGCATGACCACCCATAGATTAATGTTTCCATTTAGGACGTAAACATATACAGATCAGCTCTCCAGGAGCCGGCAGAGTGCCCCTATATGCTCACATGATTTGGTGTTAGATAAACAGAAAACTTAGTAACAATAACAGTTTTGAGACCTTTCCATAAAAGGGGGCACAACATGAAATATAGTCCACACTCCCAGGGGTGAGGGGGATCCGGACAGCTCGGGGGGGTGGGGCAGGGGGGGGGGGGGCACACCTGTTCCAGCACCGTCTCTGGTATGTGTACATTGCAAAATATGTATGCACTGGCTTGAGGTTTGAGGCTGGTGCATTAAAATAACCATGGCCTGATTTGAATGAGGAGCTATGCGCTTGTCCTTAAGTTAAGTTCAACCTATCGCTTATTGCATGCTTATCGGGTTATTCATCTGTGATGCATTTCCAGACTCCTCACTTTCTCCTTGTCCTCTGTGGCACGTTCCCTGGCCTCCTCCATCTTCTTCTGTTTCTCCGGGCTCAGCTCTGTGTTTTCCTTGGCCTGTTTCTCTCTGTCCACGGCTGTCTGCTCCTTCTGACAGGCCTTGTGGTACGCACCACAGGCCTTCTCCAGCTGGCACACACACACACACACACACACACACAGACCAGAGAACATGAAGTCAGTCCGCAAGTCCTAACTCAGAGCAGATCTGCTCTTACATGAATGCTACATCTCCCACGGGGAATAATTGACTCAGCTCAGCAGGGTGTGTCACATACATTGGTGAGAGCTAAGCAATGTGCCACTCCAACTCTAATCTTGTGTAGCGAGGTTGTGTAGCTATGCACGCATACAGTCAGGAAAGAACATACACACACACACACAAAGACAAACACACAGACAGACAAGCAGACACACACACAGAATCATGCGCGCACACACACAGACACACACACGGACATTCATACACAGAATGAACACGACGTAAAACAAATGGCAATGAAGAGTGATGTGCAGCAGGTGGTCAGACCTTTGTCATCCTCTTGGACCAGGGTTTCTGCGCTCGGGAGAACTCTGTCTTGTTCTGGTACGTCTCGCGGAACCCACAGAACATCTTCCGGGGGAACGTCTCCTTCTGCCAGATCTTCACCCTGTCCCCGTCCTCCACGGTGAGCGACTGGGAGATGGCGGCGTGGAGAACGGCCAGGCGCTCAGCGGAGGAGAAGAAGCACTGCCACGCCCTCATCAGAGAGCCGTAGAGGGGCCCTGGTGATGGAAAGAAGAGACCGGGCCAAATCTCAATCATTTACTTCCAGATAGGAACGGAACTAAGTTCTAGATCTTTCTTTCACATGTGCACATGACGTAAAGTATCAATTTCACAGTGTTGTACTGTGAACCCTTTAAAAGATGCATACATCTATATCTACTTGTGAAAATGAAATACAGACATCAATATTGGAGTTCATACTAGTTCAGTCTCTGGCTATCCCAGATTATTCTAGTTAGTCTTTGTAGTCCTTGTGGCCCTGGGGGACTTACGGGAGTCCACTATGGCCTTCCACTTGCTGCTCCACTGGCTGAGCTGCTGGGAGTAGTGCTTCTCCACCTTGGCCCTCTCCAGGAAGCAGGACATGATGTCGTTACACGCCTGGTGGGACTGGTCGGTGCGGCGCACAGTGCGCTCATACTTCCCTGGCTGAGGAGGAGGAAGAGGAGGAGGAGGATGAGGGGGAGGAGGAGGGGGAGGAGGAGGATGAGGGGGAGGAGGAAAAGGAGGAAGGGGAGGAGCAAGAGGAGGAGCAAGAGGAGGTGGAGGAAGAGGAGGAACAAGAGTCCAGAGGAGGAGGAGGAAGAGGAGGGTGAGGAGAAGGAACAAGGTGTGGTTACAAAATGTCTTTTCTCAGGGAGGTCACAAGCGCACCAAGTGAGATGTTCCATGTGAGGAACTGGCAGTGTTCTACTGTCCGTGTGTGCGTGTTCATGTCTCAGACGTTCTCACCATCCAGAAGCTCTGCTTCTTCACATCCTCAGGGGGCTCTTTGGGCAGGGTTGCCATTATTTAGATGTCTTTGAAGAAGAGAGGAACATACAGTCATCATGTAGTCTGGTGTCTATGACCAAGACCTTATACACGACTAAAGCATGGCAAGGAGATGCAACATACCCCTGTGTCTGTGACAGTGGTGTTCACATTGCAGATAATGCAATGACTGATGAAGCCAATGGCGACGATAAATACCATTTTCATATCAAATACAATATTTAAATGCATACCATATTCAAATAGAGAGCAAATATCCATTGCATGGTGAAAAGTGATCCAGCTGATTGGACGGCAATAAAACTGAATGAACCTAGCAACCGCACAACACAGCGTGAGGGAGTTGACTCGGCTGCCAACCAGTTTAGAAGGCACGTTTATTTATACTGTACGTTGCTTACAGATATCAATCCCCAGCGTGAGTGAGGGGTGTGGCATGCTGGGGAGCGGAATTTACAGGCCGGAATCTGACAGCAGGAATAGAACACCCACTCCGGCATTCTTCCTGCTTGGCTCCCAAAATAAACAGCAGGGAAAGGTCATCTTTCCCTTCTTACTGACGCTCTGCCTATTAGCGCAACCGTCTCTCCCGCTCTCACTCTCACTACAGTCTAGTTCGTGTCAAACCTGACGACGAAAGTGAGAGCTGCGGGAGCTCTGTGGTTCTGTGAACACACACTGGTAAAAGTGGTGTCACTGCATCATCCGAAGAAAATAACGTTTTGTCTTATGATCGAGCGATAGTTGAGATGGGGGTCGAACAAGGTTTTGTACATAATCGCACTTCGAGAGACACATTTGGGTTCAGACTATTTTAGTCTGGCTATAACACGTTGGAACTTTCCTGTTGAAGCGATAATCATTTCTTCTTTGAGAAACTGGCTAACCACACCTCATCACAAGACTTAGTCGGAGGAGAGCAACTTCTCTCAACAGCAGTCTCATGCTTCTCTCTCTCCCAGCTGGCCCTCTTTCAGATAAAAGCCTTGTGTTGATAAAGGCGGCCATCTTATAATTGTTTCTTGATCTATGTCACAACTATTTCAACTTCTTCGGAATCAAAGACACAGTAAAACGTCACCCCTTCTTGTTACCATGTCAGTTCCAGGATGGAGAAGGCGAGATATTTGACAAGTGTCAAATAATGAGCCTCTCCTCTCAAAGTTATACAACACCGAGCGTTGCAGACCACCTATTTATTATAACAAAAATTCAAGCCAAAGTCACAAGCCTTGAGAACACACACTCATAATAAAAACAGAACAAAACATGCTCTGACTAACTGTCACTTACATTTCTTTCTGAATCAGCAGTGACTATTCAAGTGGATCACTTGTTACATTTAAAGGGCCGTTCAGACTCTCCCCCCCTCTCTCTTGCTCTCTCTCTCTCTCTCTCTCTCTCTCTCTCTCTCTCTCTCTCTCTCTCTCTCTCTCTCTCTCTCTCTCTCTCTCTCTCTCTCTCTCTCTCTCTCTCTCTCTCTCTAAGGCTACCCTCTCTGTCTGTGTACCTCGTCCCACCACACATGCTCCCAACTCCTCACTCACTGTCTGACACCAGTTTCCCCCCCAGCACTTAAAGTTACACACACCGTAATGATCTGAGAGAGGGAACGAGTCACCACCCAGCATGACCACGACTGACACAAAACAGAGCATTTGCATGAAAGTCACACAAGCAAAGCAATTGAAACGACGGTAAAGGCCTGAAAACAGGGATCTTACCCCGGAGTTCTTCACTGGTGGCTGGAGCTGTTTAATCCTTTCATCCGTGCCACGATTTTCTTCTCCCTGTTCTCTGCGGTTATTCCTTCACTTCTCACCCATCCTGTGTTTCTCCTTTGTTGTTTTCTGAACTCAAGTTCCCCCCAACTGTCAAGTGACAATTTTGTTTTCTCCTACCCACCCATACTCCCCCCCCCCCCTCTCTCTCTCTCTCTCTCTCTCTTTCTCTCTCTCTCTCTCTCTCTCTCTCTCTCTCTCTCTCTCTCTCTCTCTCTCTGTCTCTCTCTCTCTCTCCCTCTCTCTTTCTCTCTGTCTCTCCACCCCTAGTGTAGATTTCCAAAAACAGCTGGAGGGAACCCCCTCCTTCTCATCCCTTTTTCCCTCCCTCTCTCAATATGGTGCTAATGAACTATAGTGTCGACACGTTAAAGGAGGCAGGGGAGAATGTAAACTTCATTTCAACCCTCGACTGGTCACAGCCAAGTGTCAGTGTGGCACCGTATCATGTGAGCATATTAGTGTGTGTGTGTGTGTGAGGGCCCTTCAACAATAACATAAATCTTGTGGATTTTTCCACAACTCTAGTCTCAGAAGTGCAGAATATACCTTATAAGTATTGGATATATCTCTATATATCTGGTCTGACCATTTGACCAGTTCTGTACGTATCCACTGCTTTTAAAACCAACCAATGAAAATCCACTGCATCTAAAACCAGTCAGGGAGTCCAGAAATGACTGGACTCGATTCCTATAATTTCTCTGTGTTTTGACTCACAACACACACACACACACACACACACACACACACACACACACACACACACACACACACACACACACACACACACACACACACACACACACGGATCAAAGCCGTCCTGTCTTTTATTAGAGTGAGCTCTCAAACATAATTCAGAGCATATTGATACAGAAGTTTGAACATATCAAAGGCCCTCATCTTGCTTGTCTAGAATAATCCTGTACATGTAGACAATCTGTTGTAGAGCCCTAGGGGGCCAACCACTCCATCTGAACACACCAGGCTGGATGAGATCCTACTGAGAAATTTGATGAAAACAATTAGGATGAAAGTATTTTTAAATGAAAAAAGAAAGACATGGCCACACTTTTATTTATTCAGCATTTATTTTGACACCTTATTTATATCTCTATCATATTTTATCTGTATATCGTATTGTTATTTAAAACAAAACTTCATAAATACCTCTTATCTCTGCTGCATACAAGTTCTCATACTGTATATATCATATTCATTATACTGTATATATTTTACTAGTCCTAAAATATTCTTTTAAATCATAGAGACAGTAATGCTTTCTACACAACCGCACATTCATTCCTATATGCAGTTTCTTGAGCGTGTGGTGAACCCAACATTAAGGGCGTCTCGGCATGAGATTAGGAAATTGAAAAGTGCACGTCTACCCAGGAACGCTTGTGAACGGGGTGAGTTCCTCTGGGCTCACCTGTGAAGACAGGCGAGGAGTAGAGAAAGCATTAACCTGAAACCAGAACCCAACCAAAAAACACAAACAGATAGCTTCAAATAATTTTCACACTATTTGGAAGACGGAGATTCAGTCATTTTTAGAAATGTTTAAATACTTAATCTTTAATATAATAATCTGTGTTAAATCATACTATGTTTTGTTATTATTATCACAATCCTCGTCATCATCGTTACATAAACCTATAAAGGATGCGTGTAGAAGTCGAGAGAGTTTAGCCGTCCCCATACAGTACAGTTCACTGAAGGTAGCTAGACGTGTTACAAAGCCTGTATTTGTGTGTACATGTCTCTGTGTGTGTGTTTTCTCTCTCTGATCAGAGGTTTGGAGGAGAGAGCATGAAAAAGGGCAATGTAAGGATTGTCAAGTGTTGCGAAACATACATCTCGAGATACAAGATGTTTGAATGTTAGAAATCTGTCTTTGAGTTCTAGAGAAGGCATTAAAGAGAGAAAGTGAGAAAGAGAGGTATAGGGATTTGATATATGTAACAAGGCCAGCGGACACACCGACACACAACCACACACTCACAAAGGGAATGGGCTGGGGAGTCAGACACACAGACAGACAAGCGGTATAAGCCCTTTTCAATCGCTGCACCTGTGTGAGAAAATAGTCAATGGACTGTGATGTCATCAAAGAGGGCCCCCATGGCCTTGGACAGTGCTTTGCTCGTAAACATCAACAACGCATTTGAAAAGTCGATCTGCATTGTAACATGATATGATAGCAAACCTGTTCTCTGCTCTCCCTCGCCCCTCTCAGTGGACTTGATAATAGTAAAATGTCAATTCACAACACTTTTGAATTATTCGTAAATTGTCCCTACAAACACAATTTAAATGACTTGATGTCGTTACCCTGACCCGTTGCAAATGAATGATTGCAATCAGCACTCGGTACAAAACAAATGAACAATAATCGTTATGAGTCCCGTTTTTTTTACACGTAGGTTTTACTGTACACTGCACGTGTTGTTGTTCTTGCAAAAGACATAGAAAGCTTGTTGGCAAATCACTAGGGAGATTAGGGCAAATAACACTATAGGTATCAAAACACTTTTATCAACATCTTTACTTTGTAATTATTTACCATGAACTTTTTAATGAAGGGCCTTCCTCTGACTAGCTGTCTATAGGACTGTAACCCCACCATGGGCTAATAGTCTCCCACAGCTTCTGATCTGATGGGAGGTTCTACGCACAGGGCCCTGACGGTTAGCTGTGAAGCAGCGGCGCTAGAGGACCTGTTTCCTGGGACAGGAGCTTCAGCAGCTTCTCAAACTCACAATTCTGCCTTCAAGTTTTCCCTGGTGCTGCCAAGCAGCAGATGGAGTGAGAATGTCCAGTCAAATGTGTGTGTGCGCGTGTTAGTGTGTGTGTGTGCACGTGTGCATGGATGAATAGCTTGCGAGCACGTATCAGTTTGTGTTAATTAAAAGCCTTTTCATCAGTAGTTGTACTGTGTGATAATTGAACCCTATAAGATAAGACCGCAAGTCTTACATTTTTGTACCCTCTTTTGACCAACACGTGCAACCATTGGTAAAAAAAAAATCTAAGTAATTGTCCATCACACAAACTGAATCTCTGACAGCTTGATTGTCCATCATGATCCTTCATCCCACAAACAAACGGCTTGTGTCCACGCACTCGTCTTCTTTATATCTCTTCTTATCTTATCATTCTCTCAGCTTTGAGTCACCTCATCCCTCACTCTGTCAGTCTGGGCCTCAGGGGAGGGGCTAGAGACAAGCGGGGGAGAGGGGAGCCTGGAGAAAGAGGGAGGGAGCACATCCAATAAGAAGAGAGAGGAAAGAAAATGAGAAAGACTGCTGTAAGTGGGAAGATGGTTGAGAAGACACAGAGGGAGAAATAGAGAGCGAGAGAGAGAGAGAGGGGAGAGAGAGAGAGAGAGGAGAGAGAGAGAGAGAGAGAGAGAGGGGAGAGTGAGAGGGGAGAGAGGGGAGAGAGAGAGAGAGATAGAGAGGGGAGAGAGAGAGAGGGGGGGGAGAGGGGGGAGGGAAAGAAAGTGAAAGAGGGAGAAAGAGGAGACAGAGAGGAGAGAGAAAGAGGGAGAGAGAGCAAGAAAGAGAGAAGGATGAGGTTGAAGATGGAACGCTAAAGATCGAGATGGCAAAGAAAGAGAAGGAGTAACTTATCAGATCACATCTAGCGACTAAACTCTACCAAGGGAAGGGGGATGGACCCAGCTGGCGCGCAACGAAGGAAAGCTACACCCGTCTTTCCTTCTCCATCCGTCCTTTCCTTCTCACATATCCACTCTTCCTCGGCCCCGCCCCCCATCCAGCCGGACCTGCTGCCTTGGGGGAGGAGTCTGCCCCCCCGCTCCGCTCCTCCCTCACCTGTCCGTCAGCTTCTTCAGTGCTCTCTCGATGTTCATGCGGTGGCCCACACGCGTCACCCCCAGGTCCAGGAAGTCATCCTTGGTGAGGGAGGGCAGGTGGGAGCCGTCAATCTCGTTGTCCAGGAAACGCTCCCTGTGCTCGCCCAGGTTCAGGTAGGCCAGCCAGTCGGCCACATCGTACTTGGTCCAGTAGGACAGGGGCTTGACGGTGAAGGGCTTGGCCGGCGGCGGGGGGGTGAGGTGGGGGTAGCTGAGGCAGGGTGGGGTGGGGGGCAGGTGCATGGAGGGGGAGGTGGCTCCGGACAGGAACTGGGTGGGCGAGAGGGAACGGGCGCCCAGCAGGGGGTTGAGCGGGGCGGCCGCGGCCGACGGGTTGAAGAGGGGAGGGGCGGAGGGGTTGTAGGTGTCTCCCAGCGGGTGTCCCGGGGAGGGGGGAGTGAGGGGGCCCGGGAAGTCGAACGGGTTGCTGTAGATGGGGGTGCTGGGGAGGATGGGGAGGGAGGAGGGCCGCGGGGGGGCCGGTGCGGCGTGTTCGCTGGAGTAGATGAGGGGGCTGGGGGCGCGGCGCCGCGTGACGGACGAGCGCATCTCCGGGCTGGGGTTGAAGTCGAACGTCTTGGTGCGGTACTTGGAGCGGTGCTTGGGCGAGGTCGGGTACGGGGAGTAGGTGGGCGAGGTCGGCGGGTGGGAGTGGATGGGGGAGGTGGGCATCTGGGGGGAGGGCGAGCGCGTCCAGGTGGGCTGGAGCGGGGGCTGGGAGGACGGGGAGACGGAGGGGGTGGCGGTGAGGTTGGGGGGGAAGATCTGCTGGCGGTGCTGGGGGGAGGAGGTGGGCAGGGGCGAGGTGGAGCGGGTCGTCGGGGGGCTCTGGAACACGTCGGAGAAATCCGCAGAGAATCTGAAACAGACGACAAAAAACAAACACGTCCAGCTGTTCTCATGCAGAGAGGATGGGAAGTGTTTCCACAGTTCCACACGGTTACAACTGAGAAGAACAGATAAAAGCTATAAACCAGGTGTACTCTTTGCACGTTGCTTTGGACGAATGAGTCTGCAAAAAGGACTGACATGTAAAAGAACACATCTAGAAGCATCTAGAAGCAGCGGTCTTACCTCTGTGTGCTGGGCAACCTGGGACTGTTGCTCCACTCCTCTAGGCTCTTGTTGCCCATCTGCTGCAGCTTGGAGCTCAGTTCATTGATGATGCTGGCCTTCACGCCGGCGAGGGGTGAGGGGCCCCTGCGCCCCTCCAGCGACACCCCGGCCCCGGCCCTGGCGACCCCCCCGCCCCTCTCCGCCTCCGCCGCCTCCCCCCAGGCCGCGGCCTGCGGCCTCTCCAGGCAGGCGGCCAGGGTGGAGCCGAAGCCCTCCTCCATTCTGGATCGGCTCGGCTTGCGTTTCTTCTCCTCTGCCGCTCCGCCCGCCTCCGTCCGGGGCTCGCCCTCCTGGGGGGGCGGCCTGTGCGGGTGGTGGAGGGAGGGGGGGTTGGTGCTGCTCTGCCTGCGGAGGACCGCCGCCGTGGCCCCCTCCCTCGCGCCTCCCGCGCTCTCCTTGTGCGGGGGAGTCTTTGGGTACGCGGGGCCGGCCGACTTGGCGTTGTGGTGCACCTCGAACGTCTGCCCGCCCGTATAGCTCACGTAGGGATCCACGTGCTCCACGCCTCTCTCTCTCTCTCCCTCTCCTCCTCCTCCTCCTCCTCCTCCTCCTCCTCCTCCTCCTCCTCCTCCTCCTCCTCCTCCTCCTCCTCCTCCCCTCGCTCCGCCCAGGATGTCCAGGGGGTGGGCGCTGCTGCAGTGGCTGTCCAGCTCCTCGATCCCAGAATCCACCACGGCGTCCTGCCAGTCTCCAGTCTCCATCATGGAGGGGTGGTGGTGGTGGTGGTGAGGGTGAGGATGGTGAGGGTGGTGAGGGTGGGGGTGGTGAGGGTGAGGGTGGTGAGGGTGAGGTTGAGGTTGGTGGTGATAGTCTCCGGCCATGCCGCCCGCGCCCATGCCCGCCTTCACGGTTGCCGAGGGTACGCTGTAGTCCGAAGCCGCGGCGGCGGCGGTGGTGGTTGTCGCGGCGACCGTGGCGGTCATTGTGGTGGTTGCGTAGGTCATGGTGGTGGTGAGGGTGGCGGCGCCCCGGTCCTGGGCCAGGGGCATGACAGGGTTACCGGGGTTGAAGTAGGGGTGGGCGTGGGACATGGGCTGGGGTCTGTGGAGCGAGGGGGCAGGCTGGATGGTGCTGGAGGAGGTGGAGGAGGACGGGGGGAATATCTGGGGTGAGGGGAGGGAGGGTGAGAGGGCAGACTGGGTGAGGTTGGCCACCTCGCTGTCGTAGGAGGTGAGGCTGGAGGCGGCCGAGTCGCCGGCCTGGGGGGAGGGCAGGGGCGCATTGGAGGGGACGCCCCCGGCCGTGGTCCCTTTCATGGCGGGGAGGGGCGGAGCCGGGGGTGGGACTGAGGAGGAGTGTTGGGCCGGGTGTGGGTGCTGCTGCGGGTACCTCTGGAGGTCCCTCTGGCCCCTCTCTGAACCGCCGTTGGCAAACTGTATCGGAGGGGGCAAAGGGTCCACAAAGACAAACTCGTCATCCTGGTCTATGGAGGGGGCCGGGGGAGGCAGGACCATGAGGCCCAGCCCCCCTGCCCCCCCTGCCCCCCCTGCCACCCCTGCCTCTCCTCTGGGCTCGTGGGCGTGGGCCGGGGCTCCGGGGAGGGTGTACTGGGGGACATAGTTGGCATTGGGGCTGCTCTCCATCTGCAGGAAGGAGGGTCTGCGAGGGGTGGGCTGAGGGGCAGGGCCCGTAGGCTGAGCGGGCGCTCTGCTCTCGTACACCTCTCTCTCCCTGGGTATCTGTTGGTAAAACTGGGACTGGTACTGATTGGTTCGGTCCTCCGAAAAGCGAACTCGGAGACCCTCCCTGGCCCCGCCCTCCTTATCCCTCTCCAACCTCTCGGCCCCGCCCCCGGGCCCCCCACCTCCTCCCAGGCGCAGTATCCGTGGCGATTGCGGGCGGCTCAGGGAGGGGGGCAGGGGGGTGGCGGTGGGGGAGGTGAGATGGAGGGAGACGGGGGAGTTGTAGGCGGACTGCGTCGGGGTGGGGAACAGCGAGGGGGCCGGGGTCTGGACGGGGGTGCTGAACGAGCCCACGCTCGACATCTGCCGGCCGAAATGGCGCTCCTCGCGGCGGGTGCGCCGGTCGTCCTTGAGGGCCCTCTCGCGGGCCGCCAGCGCCAGGCCCAGGGGCGAGGACGGGTCCAGAACCTTCCCCGTCAGCGGGTGGATGAAGGTGGTGGCCGGCTGGCCATAGTTGGAGGGCGCCGACCTGGGCTGGCCGTCCTGGCCCAGGATGGGGGAGGAGTACTCGGGCAGGCCGAAGGCCGGCGGCATGCTGCTGGCGTAGTTGACGTAGTTGTCCGCGGAAAACATGCCCTCGTCGATGGACTTGGAGGGGCGCAGGCGGGGGGCGGGGACGTCCATCTGGGAGCCATGCGCCAGGGAGACGGGCGTCCTCGCCCCGCCTCCTCCCTCGCCTCCCCCCTCTCCCTGGACGTCGTCCTCGGAGGACAGGAAGAACGAGGCGCTCTTCCGCCTCATGTCCCTCAGCCTCTCCCGGTCCCTCCGGGCCGCGCCCACGAACGCCGCCCCCAGCTGCGTGGTGAAGTCCAGGCTCTCCAGGTCGTGCTGGCTGGGGAGGGACGGGCTGGTGGAGGATGGGGGCAGGGGGGCGGAGCCAGGAGGGGGCTGGGGCTGCGTGGGGACCAGGGGCAGGGGCTGCCCGGGGGCCGGGATGTCCGGGGAGGCTGGGGGGGAGGCGGGGTCGTCGGGGTCGGGCGGGGGCTCCGCCTCCATGCTGCTGCCCTGGCTGCTGCGGCCGCTGCTACTGGTGGAGGGGGCCTTGACGATGATGGTGGGAATGGGGATGGAGCTCTTCTCCTTGGACGTGGCGCCCTTGGCGCCCTGGCCGCCGCGGTGGTGCCTCTGCGCGTCCTCCACCTTGGACTGCTTCATCAGGGCGCCCTTCCCGCCTCGCCTGGCCCCTCCACCGTGCCCGCCCCCTCCTCCACCTCCCCCGCCCCCGCCCCCTCCCCCGCCCCCGCCCCCTCCTCCCCGCTCCCTGGCCGCCGCCTGGGGGTGATGCGGCGCCTGCGGGGCCTGCGTTTTGGGCGCGGCGCTCGTGGGCGGAGTGGCGCTGCTGTAGCCCCTCCTCAACCCCCCCATTTTGCCCCCGCCCCTCCTCGGCACCTCAGGCTCCGAGGCGTGTGCGCCGGGGGCTCCCCTGCGGAGGGTGGGGGCCATGACATTCTGGTTCGTACCCCCAGGGGCTCCTCTGTCCCAGGCCTGGGAGTGGTGCTGGTAGTGGGCTTGGGAGGTCGGGGGTAGGGGCATGGCCGGCTCCCCTCTCCGGCCAGAGTGGGGGCCGGCAGACAGGGGCGGCTCCGGGGCGGAGGTGTTAGGTGGAGGCGGGATTTCCTCGGGTCCTGGGACAGACAGGCTCCGGGCCAGTTTCACAGCAGGCGTGTGAAGATACTGCCTCTCCTCTTCTGTCACACCTGAGCACAAACAGACAGTGTTGTTGACTTGGTTCATTATTCATCCTGCCTCACATCAACCGGTGCATTAGGCAGCAGACATCACTCAAACAAACAAGACACAGAGATGTGAACGCTACTTTTCACTGTTACAACTGTTCCTGGACGTGGCATCAGCCAGGTTAGCCGTACCGATTGATTTCTGCCGCAGCATCACTCCGTGCTGAGTTCCATGGCCGGGCGGAAACTGGGCGTGGTTATAACCGAACCCTGGACCGGGCGCCATCATGCCGGCTGCCGACTGGTCGAAGGCGGGCTTCAGGTCCAGACAGCAACACAACACAGAGAGAGGAGGGGAGAAGATTTACATTACATTTTATATTTGGATTCATTTAGAAGATTTTGAAGCTTTATTTGACATACAAATAGCGCATACAGATTTACAGCAGAAGATCAAGTATAAGAAGGGCATAGTTCAAACAGTATTTTGGTGATCAGAGTCAAGGAATGGTCCGTATAAAGATGAACGACTCCGGCAAATGAACAATCTCTTCTCAGATGTGAAAGTGAACCAGTTTGCTGGAGCAAGATGACGTGTTCTGGTATGGGAGGTCAAACAGAAGGCACAGTGCCTCGCGGAGGCAGAGCGTGACGCAACGGAGGGATATCGTACCGGCGGGATGAGCGATGTGATAAAGGGGTGTGATGGAAAGGTGCGACGGGGGGGGGAGATGTGATAGAGGGATGAGATGGAGGGGTGTCCTGGGGGAGGTGCGGCACCTCGTTAGGGACGATGCTCTTGCTCCGGTCTTTCTTGGCCCCGTGACCCCGCTGGCCCTGGCCATCAGAGGTGCTGATTGTCTGCTGAGCAGCTGCCAGGATCTCATCTAGTTTATCTGGAGGGGACGGCGGGAGGGGGGAGAGAGTGGTAGACGGAGAGAGGGGGGAGAGAGAAAGAGAGAGTCCATTACCCGGGGCGGCGAAAAGTACGCCAAATGGATGGAGCACTGTTTTATTTTCGACCAGTTCAAACATCCTCTTTATGTAGCAGCAGACTGGGGTGGAGGAGGGGAGCTGAGGGGCCGACTGAGTGGGAGCGGGGGGGGGGGGGGGGGGAGTCTTACTCAGCGCCATCTGATAGACTGTCCTCTTCTTATCTGGCACCTGCGATGTCTCGTACTCTGTAAAGCAGATGGAATTATTTGACGGATCAAACCAGAGAGCGATTCTTAATTAGGGCTGGAGGGCTGACGACAGGATGTGATAAGAGAGATATTCACCTGCTTTCTTCTTCCATGGAGAGGCCGCTGGAGCATACATCATTTGAGGGAGAGAAAACAAAGAAAGAAAGAAAAAAAAGGTTGTTTTCCACAACTCTAGCCATCTGCACGAAAGCCAGTCCATGATAATGAGATACTGGGCGTACTTTGACAACAGTAATGTAGACAGGGGTGATGATGAGGGTGATGAGGAGGGCGGCGGTGGTGGTGGTGGTGGTGAGGACGACAACAATGGCAATGACATCACAGAAGGAAAAGCCTGTCGCACCTTTCTCCACTGGTGGGGGGTCCGACGGGATAGCAGAACAGAGAGAAGAGGCAGTTGACATTGTTGCTCAATACACAAAACCACACAAACCGGCTTGGTAACAATGCTCAGTATGGGACCATTTTCATTGCCTCGCTGGACTGTCGGAGGTTTGGGGGATCTATAGACACTGGAGAAGGGCCGTCCATGACACAGGCCAACTCATTCATCTGTCAGTAATTAAGCTATTAAATCCCACCAATACTACTGTAGATAATGACCTGGCTCTCTACATCAACTCGATACATATTTTATGAACGATTGAAATTCCCTTTTCTTTGTATGCAACCGTTCAGAACCTTGGAGTGCACAAATTCATTTTCTCTCACTTTTACACTCTCTCTCTCTCTCTCTCTCTCTCTCTCTGTCTTTTTAATCCCCCTCTCCGCTGCAGGCTTACCCATGTCTTCCAGCTCTGAAGTCATCGATTTGGAGCGCAGGGCGATGGCAGGGGGGGTCAGCCTCTTAGCTTGCTGGGGGGCTGCCAAAAAAAACACACACACACACACTTACCATTTATCACTATGTTACAAGAAAAACAACATTCAGTAGTTAACTACACTAGAACAAACATGGCATTTCCCAACATTTCAAACTAAGTAGGACATAAGTAGTTCCACAACCGGGTTAAATGGATCTGACCTTTCTTCCTAGCCGTGTCCTCCATCTCAGGGTTGCGGGCAACCATGACCACCTTGACCATGAGGCTGTTGCCCCCCTGTCTGATCATGTTGACCACCTGCCTGTGGCCAACCTTCACCACGTTCTGGCCATTCACCTAGGAGAGGAAAGCACAGCTGTTCAGCTGAGACACACACACACAACTAATTCCTTATGTGACACAAAACTATTCCTGTTTCATACTAAGTAGCCTGGACACTGTGCAAGAGCTACATATTTCTATCAAGGCCCACAGACACACAGACACACACATTCCTAGGGAGTGAAAAACAACTGGAGCTCAACCGTGAGAGCTTATCAGCTACTGCAATGCCAAGCATTGACTCAAGTCAATACTCAGTTTATCAACCAAGTTATCTCCCACCCCTCAAGTTTCAGATCTGATTCCTTCTGGGACCAACCTAATCACTGCTAGCCCTTTGAGTGCAGGAGTGCACTGTAGGAACACACCATAGATGCTAAAACCATTTAAAAGGATCGAAACACTGCAATCCCCCGGAGAGGGCCGTACCTCGATGAGGAAATCCCCCATCCTCAGGCCTGCCCTCCATCCTACGCCGCCCTCGTCCACAGACTCCAGGTACTGCAACGCGGGGAACGCCGGCGTGGGGGTGAACTCCTCTATAGGCGTCTGAGCTGCGCGCAGCCGGGACGAGAGGGCGGGTGAGACGAAGGGGAGAATACGAAAAACGGGCCAGGGGGGTGGGAGAGAGGGTGGGGGGGGAGGGAGGGAGGGAGAGGGACAGGCAGGAGTAGAGACAGAGAGAGGGGTGAGAAAGATGGAGGAGTTAAGGGTGAATTTTGGAGGAGAGCGTACTCACCTTTGGCTCCTCGGAGCACAAAGCCAAAGCCCTCGTTGTCTTTCTTCTGCAGCAGTACTGTCTTCTCCTTAATGATGTAGTCACTTGGAGAGAGGGGAGAGAGAGGGTGGAGAGAGGGAGAGAGGGAGGGTGGAGAGAGGAAGAGATATTACAGAGAGAGAATGAGAGAAAGAGAGAGTGAGGCAGAGAGAGAAAAGACAGAGAGAGACAAAGAGAAACAGACAGAGAGAGAGAGAGAGAGAGAGAGGTAAACAGACAGAGAGAACGGGAAGACAGAGAAGGAGAGAAAAACAGAGGGAGAGAGAGACAGAGCTAAATGTATGACTTCTATAGCAACAGCAAAATGTTATTGTCATGCAAATAAAGCATTGGTGAATCTTGGAGACAGCTATACAGCATCACATTATGAAATCACACTGCACCAAAAGACAGGGGTGGGGAGGGGGGTGTGCAGGGGGCTGTATCATGTCAGAGCAGCCCCAAAGAGAGGCCTTCACCACCAGGCTTGAGGTAGTGTCAGGACCGGTATAGAGTTAGTTACCAGAGTAGACTTCCTCACATCATTACACAGCTAACCACTGACGAGCGCCATGTTATGTCATCTTACATCTTCTCCACATTTACAAATT
>NC_085029.1:9631612-9709243 GCF_963692335.1 Osmerus eperlanus | reverse complement strand
CAGTCTTACTGAGGTAATCAGGTAACGAGATGGCTGTGAAGAATTTGGCATTTTGGATTCTAATGATAAGGAAATGAAAAACAAAACTAACATGAGTCATACAATTATAAATATCACATGAAAACAAAGTCAAAATTATATATTACAGCCAATAATATATATTATCCTCATATTGAAAATTTGCCTCTATGTTCTGTGTGCGCATTAAACATAATTAAAAAGCTTTGAAGTAGGACTAAGTGACATTTGAACTAATATAGAACTTATTGGTTGGGTGGAATATCAATTTCTTATCATTAAATTCTTCCATGAAAAAATTCAAAGAGAGGATTTTCATAAACTATTCAACTCGCCCAAGATTAAAATATCTATTTCTGTCACAAACCGCTCTTCTTGAAGTGTTTTTAATAGTCCTTGTACATGATTTCTGTAAGAAATATATACTTCTTTTAATTTTCTGAATTTATGTGACATTTATAATGAAAAAAAAAAAAAACATTTGCCAAAATATGTACATACAATAATAAAATATACCTAAAAAAACATACATCCCATTCAATTCAGTAAAAATAAGATTCCTACTGTAAATCCTCTGTGTTTAGTCTTTGAGTAGTTCAAAGATGCAGTTGTGGTCTGTGTTTAGTCTTTGTGTAGTTCAAAGATGCAGATGGCCAGTTTATTTCTTGCTGCGCCAGTTGTCATATGCATAGTGCATATGTTTGTCCATCCATGGGTGTGTGGATGAGTGTATGGGTAATGTGGAATGTTCTCGAAACTCACAGTGGATCCTGATCTGTAAATGGATTGGTTGAAATTGTCATATCTAGTTACCGATTTTTTTCTTTCTCACAAATACATATTATTCCGATATTTTGGAATTGTATGAGCTATCTATTGAAGTCATGTAATTACTAAGTATACTAATACATGTTAAAGGGTTCGAGGCCCGTTGCGTTGAAGTCATACAAAGGATCTTGAGTCCCATTAGGGGTTACGAGTTCTGCATTAGTTTATTGCTACTGAGATGTGTGTGTTATGATTAATTCTAAGTCTGGTGGTAGACAAATACATGGCAAACATTTGTTAATAAATCCTAACCAAATGGGCGAGTTGCAGATTGCCGACCAGGATTTGGATGTATATGTAAACGGCTAATTTGATGTGGAGTTTTCTATGTAGAATTTGAATCCCGACTTCTCTTTTATGTGAGGAAAGAGAAGTTAAAGAAAAAGTGAGGAAATTGTATAAGTTTGTCTTTTGTGTTAAATGTTTGTTTGAAACAACGAGGAGTATAAGATAAGAAAAGAACTAATCCATAAAAATACACATAATTTTTTCTTCCGAATGTGCTAGTCCGCCGTCTGTTTAATAATGTCTGCAAAAATTGCCAGAAAGACAGCGCTTGGATCGGAAAGATCAAGGCTGTGGTTTCGTGAGTGTCCTGAAAGACAGGAAGAATGGCAACGGCATTTGTCACAGTTTACAGACAGAATCAGCAGCGACGGTGGCGGGTATGTGCAAGCGAAGGAATTGCAGTTTCAAAATTGATACAACGGAAGGGTAATTGCCTAACACATGCGCACACGCAACAAGAGACGACTACTACACTATGACATTTTGTATCCTGATTAGGAATTGTATTGAAGCTAGATTTTTTGGTTTTTAAAGAATTGTTTACTACTGTTGGTTGACATTAATTGTACAAAAAGAAAAAGTGTGGGAATGTGAAAGAAATTTTGGGCCTATGTACAATGAATGTGTTTTAGGATAAGTTTACAGTTGGTTAAGAAGCTTGATACAATGTATGTTGATTAAACTCCATTTGGTAGAGATGCCACCTGTAGTTGTATGACACCTAGCTAGGAGACGTGAAGTCTAAGAGACGGGAAGTCTGGGTGACCTGAGAGAGTTCTTGTCACCTGGGGGGAAGAGACAGTTGGTCTGAAGACAATGTGGATTCAACTGTATTGTTCTAAGGATTTAACCAATGACAGAAGAGATTTGGTATAGCTGCATGTCTGTAGGATGGACCAATGACTTTTGAGAACTGTCGTATCTATAAAATGGTCTGTTGAAGAATGTTCTGGGGGGTTCAGGGCCATCAGCTGGGTAGTGCTGGTGGGCTGGATTCTCCCGGTTCCATTCTAGAATGCTAGATGGAGCTGTATAGAATTGTCTTTGTGTTATTGTCTTATGTTTGTGTGTCGATGATGTTATGTTGATAACGTTATTATGTTCAAATCTACGTCAAATAAACATTAACTCTGTACTTCACCCGACTTCAGCTTAAACGATTGATTCTCTCAAAAACTTCCACAACAAAAGTCTCCAGCATGCGCAACCCGCCCTCTCCAGAGGATTCAGAACGCAGCAGCCCGTCTGGTCTTCAATCTACCCAGACGCTCCCATGTTACCCTGCTCCTCATCTCCCTCCACTGGCTTCCCATCACGGGCCGTATCAGATTCAAGACTCTGGTACTGACCTTCCGAGCGGTGAACGGGACTGCACCCGACTACATCAAGTCTCTCCTCCAGCCTTACACCCCCCCCCCCCCCCCCCCGCCACCTACGGTCTTCTTCTGACAACCGTCTGGTGGTCCCACTACTCAAGAGCGCCCGGTCCCAACACAAGCTCTTCTCCTGTCTGGCCCCCCAATGGTGGAATCAACTCCCCACCTCCATCAGGGACACTGACTGTCTCCCCACCTTCAAGAAAAGGCTCAAGACGCACTTGTTCCGGGAGTACAACGGCACTTAGGAATGCTTGGCTGTACCTGATGTTAGTTTTCTCCAGGATCTCAATGACTCTTATTGAGAGACTTGTTGCTCTTGTTGGTTAGTTGTAACGGTTTTAAATTCTTGTCCTCGCTGTGAAATATTTGACTGTTGATTGTTTTTCTACAGGTACACTCTTGCACTTTTTGAGTTTCATGTTGTTTAATTGTAACTTGTTTAACTGCATGCTCTTATGGTTCTTCCCTTTGGCACTTATTTGGTTTTCCACAATGTGTGCTTCATGTTTTGGCTGCTCACAATGTTTGGGGCTATCTCGTTGTTATGATCAGTGACCTATGCTCTTTTGTAAAGCTCTCTCTTGGAAGTCGTTTTTGGATAAAAGCGTCTGCTAAATGCATAAATGTAAATGCTAAATGTATAAATGTAAATGCTAAATGTATAAATGTAAATGCTAAATGCATAAATGTAAATGATAAATGCATAAATGTAAAGAAGCTCTCACTAGGGTTCTCTAAAGGGTTCTCTAAAGAACCCTATCTAAGTCAGATAGAACCATACAGAGTTACAAACAGCATCGGAAAGAGCTGAAAATGGTTCTGTTATGTTTAGACCTTCTTAAATGCTTCTTCTATTCTCACAGAGAGTTATTTGTGGCAGACGATTTGCTGATGTTAGTGTGTGCACAGTTTTGCCACGGTAACCAAAGAGTCTGTATTCTGATTTTTCTACAGTGCTGCTCACCCTGGTCAGGACTCAGAAACCTCATGGTGAGGGAGTAGCACGTCAAATAACGCCATAAACACCTTGTTCTTACACGCTGTTGTTCTGTTCTGTTTCTCTCTCTCCCCTCTCTCTATTTCCTATTTATTTAACCTTTAAAAGTTACTTCTCACATACCCAGTAGATGGCAGCATAACATTGTTAACTGACTTGCAACTCTACATTACATTTACACTTTTTAATACCCTCCCCTCCCCCATTGTCACTGTGTATTTGACTCTCCCCTTTTTAGTTTCCATGGTCCCAAATTTATATCAAGTTTACGCCGGGGATACATTGAAGTTGACATGTAACAACGGTGGTCCTTCAGTGCAATGGTTCTTCAACAACATCCAGTCACCTGAACAAAACTTGGACTGGCAGAGGACTGCAATATCTGCAAAAAACTCTGGCTCCTATCGCTGTGAGTCCAACGGACAGAGTAGTGACAACTTCAACATCTCTGTTCTGGGTAAATACAGAAGGCCTGCTTTGACTTATACACTGGAATACTTTATGCTTAGTCATCTTGATCATTCCTCAGTAAGTCCTTTAAACTGTAGGCTTGTGTTTAGGCTTGTACTTGTTTACCAAAAAACATAAATAATAACAATGTATTCCTTGTGTTTCCCCTCAACCCCTTCCTCTTTACCGTTCTCACATTCCCCACTCCCATACCCACCCCACACTACACTCAACCCACTCCCATATCCACCCCACACTACACTCAACCCACTCACCTACCCACTCCACACCACCTCCCGTCACCACCTCACCACACCCTTCAACCCCACCCTCACTCACTCCCCTACCCACCCCACACTACACTCAACCCACTCACCTACCCTCCCCACACCACACCACCTCCGCCCCCATTCCCCACCTCACCACACCCTTCAACCCCACCCTCACTCACTCACTCACTCACGCACTCCCCTACCCACCCCACACTACACTCAACCCACTCACCTACTCTCCCCACACCACACCGCCTCTGCCCCCATTCCCCACCTCACCACACCCTTCAACCCCACCCACTCACTCCCCTACCCACCCCACACTACACTCAACCCACTCACCTACCCTCCCCACACCACACCGCCTCCCGTCACCACCTCACCACACCCTTCAACCCCACCCTCACTCACTCCCCTACCCACCCCACAACCTTCACAGCCTACCTCCCTCCTTCAATTCTCTCCATCCGTTCGGGCCGACCAGTAATCCAAAGGGGCAGTTCAGTCACGCTGAACCTGGAGGTAGAAGATGGGCTTGAGGGCTGGACCTGCTGGGTGTACAAGAATGGAAAGGTCGTCAAGATGAGAATGAAGAAGACTTTGATGATTGCCAGCAAGACTGAGGTGGCGTTCCAGCCCTACGAACTGGAGGAAAACATGGGCCTCTACTGGTGCAGTGATCAGAACAACCAGAAGAGGAGCAGCATGGTCACTCTTAGGACTTCAGGTAACACCAGATACTGTATATGGAGTATATATTTGTAGTCAATATGTCTCTGTATACCCATACCCTTTATGTACAATGAAAAAAGGTACAAAACAACATGAGAACAGTATATATAGAAAGTGGGCCTACAGCAGAAGATGACAAATCAGAAGTGCGTAGTTCTGACAACATTTCAGTGGTCAAACCCAAGGAATGATCTGTGTTAGGGAAAAGTAACCACATCTCAGCTACCCGGGCTGGTGAACATGAATATGATCTAAAACAAGAACCACAGTGCAATGACATGTGCAGTAGCATCCCTCAGCCTGCAGCTTTGCGTTGTTCCCAGAACTGAAGGTGCTGATGGAGACCCCATGGCCAGCCAGGTTGGGAGATCCTGTGACCTTGAAATGCATCATCCCGGGGCTCGACAAGATTGAGCGTGCCGTGTTCTATAAGGACGGAAAAACCATCCAGGAGGGTTCCAACGCTTTCTTCCCCATCGCCAGTGTGGTGCAGTCGGACCAGGGGTCGTACAAGTGTAAGGCCACCTACAAAGGGGTCACCACTGGAGAAACGCGCGAACACGTCTCCGAGGCTCAGAAGCTGGTTGTCATGGGTAGGCATGGTTTGCCGTGGATGAGCCTCTCCACCCCGCGCGTGTGTGTGTGTGTGTGTGTGAGTGTGTGTGTGCGCACGTGAGCCTTGTGCACGACCTGGCCGTGCCTGCGTGTGTGTATTCCTTCACAACCTTGAAATTGTAGAAACTCTCCATGTATTTATTTAAATACATCGTTTTATTTCAATTATCTTCCTTTAAATTCTCACTTTTGTGTTTATATTCCACAGACGCCCCTCCGAGAGCATCTCTCTCCATGACCACGACCATGTCCTGTACTTGCTCCATGTGTCCCGATGGCACCAAGTATCGCTGGCACTACCAAGAGCTTGACCGCCCATGGGTATATACGGAAACGGGTCCATCTTACAGTGATAAAATACTGCCTGGAAGATACGCATGCAGCGCTATATGGCAGGATGGACGGACATCTATGAGCAACATCTATGTTGGTGAGTTCCATTATGTTCAAAGGCCCTGTATTAACAGAAGGTCCTGCAGTTAAGCATACTGGTATTAGCGCTTTGATTGATGTAATGTATTGTCCATTTCCATCTTTGTCCAAGCTTCCGGGGAACCTATTAAATGGCTGATGCTGTTGGTCGTCATAGCAGTCCTGCTTGTCTTGATGGTTGTAGTTTTCATCATAGCCTTCAGGTGCAAAAAGAGGAGGACGGCCAATGGTAAGTGCGCCTTCCAATTATCTACCTGAGATGTTGAATAGTACGGTAGTAGTGGATAGACTGGAAAGCACAATTACAACCTCCTTCCCTTCTCTACCCTTCAATTTCATAATTCCTCTGACTTTTACCTATCTAGTCTTTTAAGACAAATTACTCAATGATTTTGCCCTGTGTGTTCACTCTGAGAAACTTCTTTGAGCATTTAGAAAAGCGCTTCACAAGTTTCACGTTTCATTCGTAAATGTGCTTTTGTTTTCCCAAAGTGATTTATGAAGATGTTCAGATGATGGGGGTGAAGGCGGGCGGAGAAGACGGAGGCTACGAGGAGCTACGCCAAAAACGTGAGGGGGCAGAGTATGACACCTTGAAAGCTGTAGCGCCCCGTGGTGAAGATGGAGCCCTAGAGCCAAAACGCAGCGCCGAGATGACGGACGCACCCTCTAGTGGAGCAGGAGGGTATGAGCAACTCCGACTGAAACCAGGCGTTGACATGGACGAGTACCACACCTTGAAGGCAGATGCCCTGGGTGTAAAGAATAAGGATGGGGAATATGAAGCTTTGAAACCAGAGCCAGAAACAGAGAGAGTGTACCATACCTTAGGGCCGGTGATAGGGGCTGAAGGGGGGGCAGAGGTGGGGTCCCAGGTGGCAAAGTAGTGAGCGTAAGCAGAGCACCAGACCAGCGCAGCAGGCTGGATGGCAGCGTAAGCAGAGCACCAGACCAGCGCAGCAGGCTGGATGGCACCCAAACCATACATACCGTAACCGGTAATGGAAACATTTCCCATTAAAGAGTTACCAGTTTAGTGAAACAACTCTTGTAACCATTAATTCATTCATTTGCTTATTCCCAAATGACATAGTTGTAATTAACTCTTAAACACATGTCATGTATATTTACTAACGTAAGAAAGCACTGTGTCACTGAATGATTTGGTAACCAATATCACTGAGCTACAAAGTCAAAAGTTTTTATAAAAACAAAAATACATTGTAGATATATATATCCTCCTGAGATCCGGCAATTAATTGATGTCCACGATAGTGGAGGGTTAGTGGATTTATCAATCTGTGAATCAACTTTATGATCCTTGTACATAAATTGCATGCTTAATATAGTCTGATAAAAAGCTGAAGGGTATTTGTTGAAAGAGTTTTCTAGGACTTAATGCTTGACTCTCGCTATATTTTACTCTCGCACTTTTTATAAAGAGTGAATGATTACATGTTTTTAAATTTTGTAATAACAAATGCAAACCAGAGTTGGTAATCACTTGTGAATAGCTTTGAGTGTCATTGTATCATGTATTGTTAAAGGATTGTTATCAAGTTTTAGTGTATTGTGGAGTTGTGTCATGCAATGTTAAAAGGTGAGTGATGTGATGGAAACATGAGTCATTGTTTCAAAAATGACTGTTGAATTTTTAACAGGAAATATTTCATGAATGCTTAAATAAAGAGTTGAGGTGTGACATGATCTCTTGTTTTGCTTGGATGTGTATGGTTCAACTCTGACACCTTGTGTTGGAATAACAATAATCAGAGAGGCATGAGAAGGCCTTGAGGGGGTTAAGGGGGAGAGAGGGACAGCAGGGGCTGAAGAGGGGGGGGGGGGTGAGGGGGAGGGGCGACGCTGGGGAGAGGATGAGCAGAGAAGGGGGAGAATCCTGCACTCATCCATCTTGACTTTAATTACCTGGACCTGCTGTTCACTCCAGGAAGCTCCTGAGCACAGCGTGCCAAGAGACAGAGACCTCAGCTTACCTGACACTTACCTCCCCTCTGTCTTTCTCTCCTTCCTTCCTTCTCTCCTCTTCACCTTCCTCCATCCTCATTCGTGATGCCCACCCCTTCCCCCCACCAGAACGATTTCAAGAAAGAGCTCAAATAGAAACCAGGCAAGGTATTGTGTAACACCATTATCTGATTTCACTCTCCCTGTGCCTCCCCCTCTCTCCCTCTAGCAGATGGGAGT
Organism: Osmerus eperlanus; assembly: GCF_963692335.1. Taxonomy (NCBI): domain Eukaryota; kingdom Metazoa; phylum Chordata; class Actinopteri; order Osmeriformes; family Osmeridae; genus Osmerus; species Osmerus eperlanus. The sequence goes on along the minus strand of NC_085029.1, from coordinate 9,701,027 downwards.
AGGATTATCCCCCCTGACTGTAGACAAACACAAGAGAGGACTGAGAGAGAGAGAGAATGGAGGAAGAAAGAGAAATGGAGAGAGAGAGAGAAAGAGAGAGAGAGAAAGAGAGAGAGAGAAAGAGAGAGAGGAAGAGAGAGGAAGAGAGAGCTCAATGGACATGGGCACTCTCAGAATGTCCCCCTTTTCTAATCCTATACAGATCTAAATTTCTCTCCCTTACTTCCTCTGGGGTAATATCTATAGCCCAGGGATCGATGGCTGGTCAGAGGAAGAGCAGAGCACTGGAGTAACATGACACCTGGGAGTCTGGGAGTAGCGACAGAAACATCCATTAGTGGCCAAACCATGTGGGGAGGATAGAAAGATCATGTAGGCAGTAGAGACCAGGACCAGGCTGCTTTACGTAAAATATGTATGTTAGAAATGTTTTGGGAAACATGGAAATGATTTGTTTTGTGTATTTATACAGTGTCTGGGCGATGCAGGCTGGTGCAGAAGAAGATTGGATATGGAATAGTTAATACTCTTGTAAAAAAATAAAATAAAATACAAACAGGAATATTGATAATAAATAATAATCACCTCTACGTTTTATTATACAATATTTTTTCGACATGTACATGTTTTTACATATACAATTTTACATGTTACAATCAAGAACAAAACAGTCGAATAATAAAAGAAAAAGCAACTGGCAGACCAGTCTGAAAAAGAAACAAACATAAACAACACAACAACAACAGCAACAACAGTAAAAACCCTAACAGTTCATATTTAGTATTTTTTCTAGTGTGAAAGAGACCCCTTAAATAGTTTACTGGATCTCCATTTGAACAACCCACACTTTCTTGCCAAAGTAAGACAGTAGTCTCACCCAAGACAAGAGAGATTCAACATTCAACTCTGACGTCAACTAAACACATACATATTTCCAGTAAAGTTCAGATGTATTTACAGTGTAACCCCCCCCCAAAAAAAAAATCAGTGACACAAACGATTAATCTTGTATTGCTTCTTTTTTTGGACTAAGAGTGAGCGAAAACAAAAATATACTGATCATCGACAGATATCTCCTGCCTGACATCACTTCAGTACTTTGTTGTAGTTCATCTTTGAAAAAAGGGTGTTGGGGAGAGAGAGAGCTCTACCCCATCTGGAGGCTGGGGACTCATGATGAACCTCCATTGTGATAAACATTGCCTATGGTGTGATATTGCTTCATGCACTGTTTTATCTACCTGGTGTTCCACCCTGCCCAAGTTCAGTGTCAGGAATATTAATCTATCAAGCATTGCACAGTCAGTCGGTGAACAAGTTTAAGAAAGCTTTTTTGCTTGCGGCCGGCCCACAAGGAGACAAAAACATCACACGCCATTGTGCTACAAAGTTTGTCTGCTAGCATGTTGTGCTAGCTACCTATTCAACAGGTTCTTGTGGTGTGATCTTGACGCCGCAACCTTGCCTCATTGTTATTCCTTAGTCACTGGGACAGTGTGCACAGGCTGGTGTGTGTGTGTGTGTGTGTGAGGGGGTTTGGCTTCTTGGTGGCAGCTGCCTCGGTCCGAAGGGACAGAGACTGGCACTACGTCAAACGTGACTGGCAATAATAACGATGACAATCTGCAGACATCACCAAGCCTCTGTGACCTCGCTCTCAAAAACACTGGAGGGAAAGTCTACGCTGGACATCTTGCGCATGAAAGAGTAACCTCTACAGAGAAGGACTATCTGTTTTGTTTCTTCATGGAACGGTAAATGACCTCCTCTGGAATCACCTCCAAACCGTCAAATGTTACGTGAGGTTTTGGGGTCATGTCAGGGAAACGCATTATGTCCAGTACCAGAAGGCTATAAAACGGGTTAAGTCTTCAACCAAAGTACACTTCACAGTAGTTGTGGATGCAGCACTTGGGCGGTGACGTTGGTGATGGTGGTGACTGTCTTTGGTATTTGGTATTACTTGCTCTACTGTACATCTAGCTGGTCTCCCACTGTCCTGTACAAGTGCTGCCCTTGTGTTACTGTACAAGGCCTTCAATTCCCACGTTACCCGGGCAGACAGTTTGCAATCCTAATACAATTGCTTGACATTGAGAAGCCTGACGAAACACTTGTGTTCTACAACAGGGTTGCGAGACCATACTGTCACAGCTTAAAGAGTACATTATTTCTATTGTGTGCCTATGCATGAGTAACTGAGTGGCTGAATCTCTCTGTATGAGCAAACCAATACTACAGAACTTAATACTTTAATGTATTGGCACGAGTTAGATGCTTTGTCTTAACAGTGTGAACATTATGTTGATTAAATTCGCAATTTCACTCACTCGGATTTCAGAAACGAGGTCTGACGTGCCAAACATGGCCAATAGGTTGCACATCCACAAGTAGTTTTAAAAACATCACAATAAAAACAAGCCTAAATAATAACTGTACTGTTAAATAAAAATTTGACATGATACAATCATTTAACTGCTGGACAGTACATTGTGTATAATAAGCACACTCTTAAAGAAAGCAACCAAACTAGGCCTAAAACCAACTCCTGCTCAAGTAGAGAAGTTGCACCAGTGTCACCAAATAGACTTTGGAGCCCTAAAATACTCCTAATGAGTCTGTCTGTCATACCAGGGACACAAATGCTGACATGCAAACACACGCACACACACCCATGCAACACTCACACACACACACATACACTCACACACCCAAGCAACACTCACTCACACATACACACACACACACACTCTTTTTCGGATACAGCTCAGACTCTTTCCGTGTCCATACAATGGTCACACCTGTCATATCGCAGACATGACTCTTTGATTCGACTCGCTGACCAGCCTTTCTCTCGCACACCCCATCCAGCCATCCACCTTTCCTCTTCCTCACACTCTCCTGTCGAAACCTTTTCTCTAAACGCGTCTATCCGTCTCTGCCTCACCGCTCCACTCCTCCCAGTACAATCCCCATCCGGCTGCCCTACGAGAGGTCCCTGTCGTCCTCCCCTCCGTACAGGTAGCTGTTCGTTCCGGTCGGTTGGACGTACTCCTCTGTCTTGTCCCAGTCCGACACCCAGCCTCCCCCTCCTCCTCCTCCTCCTCCTCCTCCGTTAGGATCTGTAGCCCCGTAGCCTCCTCCTCCGCTGGTACGATACAACTCCTCGGTCTCGTCCGCTAGCTCATCCTCCCCCAGAATTCCACACTTCTCATCGCTGAGGTTCTCCGGCTCAGCCCAGGCTTGCTTCTCCCCAGAGGCGAAGAGTCCTGGAGGCAGAGACAACGTCAGCCGCTCTGACTCTTCCAGGCCGTGCTCCTTTTGACTTGAGCTTACCCCGGTCGTACTCTCATGTTATTATAAATGTAAATGCATAAAAAAAGCTAAATAAGTAATATCCTGTAAAACAAACTAAATATAAATATAGAAAATGTACATCTTGCCATGAAACATGGATGTTTTTGCTAGTAAATGTCATTGAAACTATGGCATTTCATGGTCAGTCTGGAGGTTAAGTGAGTAACTAAACACTGGAATAAGAAATTAGGAAAGGAGCCAGCTCATAAATACGCTAAATACTTTCATAAACATTTATCCTTATTGTCATTTTTAGGCCATAACACTGAGATCAGAAAGAGGGATACAAATGAACGTTATGAAGGGATACACACCATAGAATATAACACCTCCATAATGAACGAGTGAAGCAATGAGAAAGACATACTGCCACTCTTCCCGCGTCTAGGGCGAGAGAGAGGGAGAGAGAGACGGAAAGGAAAAAAGAGAGGAGAGGAGAGAAAGAGTGATCATTAGAGGGAGGGGAAAAGGTGAGTGTGAAAGGAATGGGTCAAAAGGGGGAAAACATGGCAGAGTGAAAGATACAGTGCAGTTTGAAAAGAGTGAGTGAGGTCATCAAGGAGATTCGGTGTCGGGATGAATCATGTAAGTGTTCATGAACGCTAATCCTTAAAAAAAAGCACTGTACATATTTAGCATTCAAACGGCCCTTTAGGTTTTCGGACTAGGCGGTTGCTGTGTTTTGACAGGGCAAATAATCAATCAATTATACATGATAAAATGCACAAACTTGCAGTCGCTAGGTAAATACGAGCATGCGTTGGAAGCTAAGTGTTTTGCGACTCGAACTGTGTGTTTCACGTAAGGAGTAGACAGCGTTTCTGTTTGTCCAGGCTCCACTAAGTGTAGCGCTTCGGTCCGCGACACTGCAGGATAAAGGAGGTGGCCACAACACTCGCCGGAGTCAGCTTCTACCTTGTGTTTGGTCATGGCGCCGACGATAAGGGGGCACACCATTCCAGAGAGCGTCCCCACACCGTTGGAGATGCCCATGAGGATGCTGGCATATCGAGGAGCTATGTCCAGATGGTTCACGTTGAAACCTAAAACAGGGCCGAGGAGACATGCTGCAGTCAGTACAGCATTCAAAACGACTTACTGCTCAAACAATACGCGTGTGTTTCAACAGATTCATTCAGTGGAAGTTCAACCCCGTACACAAAGAGCTGAGTCAATCTTTCTAATTAGGATTGGGAGGGAGGGAGGGTTGGGGGGGGGGGGGGGGCACAGTACGGGCACCAGGGATCCCCCAGCCTGGGTGCTGAGGAGGATAATCCTGGGTTTAGAGGGGCTGCTGGTGCAGGGAGCTCTTTTGATCTGTGACCGGAGGGGCTGTACCTCGGAGGGGCGTGTAGAGAACAGGGGTAACGAGCCTTTAGAGATCAGGAAAGGGTGAGAGGCAGAGTCTCGGCACGTCTCACCTGAGATGGCGAACCCACTGAAGCCGACAGCCAGGACGAGGAAGGTGATGGCCACGACCTTGGTGTGGGAGAACCCCACCACGAGCAAGAAGGTGGCCTCCATCCCGAAGCCTGCCGCCGCCGCCGCCGCCGGCGAGGAACAGAGGAAGACAGTGACCAAACCAAACAAAGACCCAACCGAACCTTTCCCCCTTCATTTGAGCATCAGCAGTTGGACCTAAAGTTGGCTTCACATGCTACAAGCAAATCCCCTCAGTGAGACGGTGCGCACCCACGTTTCTGATTCCGCTCACTCCTCTATCGATTCCTGCGCGGGTCAGAAATAGTCTACTTGATGAGTCATCAGATGCGGCACGCAGGGATCTCTTTCTCACACAGTGGATTTAAGAGTACCTCACCATCTTGCTGAGAAGCTTCCCAGCACACTGTCAGATTGTACACTTAGACTTTTGTACACTGTACACATTGTACACTAAGACTATGAATACCAATGGAGAACTGGTACTGAACTGGCACTAAGTGCCCCCAAAAATCGCCTGTTAGGAGCCCGACATATAAAAAGCTCTCAACAAATAAAAACAAATTCAAGACTACTTCCTACTGTTCCTGCTCCTAGCCTTCTCCAATTCTCTCCCTCCTTCTCCTTCCTTTCCACATCTCCTTCTCCTCCACCTCTCCTCCTTTCTCACCTCCACAGTTCATCATCTTGCGGACGTTGGTGGTGGACATGATGTTGTTACTGCGCAGGTAGTCGGCCAGCTGGCCGCCGATGGGCACGATGATGGTCATAACGAGATGGGGGAGGGCGGACACCAGGCCCACCTGGGGGGAGGGGGATAGAGGGGAGGAGGGGAGGGGGATCAACAGAGAGGGTAGGGTGGAAGTAGGTGGAGGAACAGGGAGGCAGATGATGATGGGCAAGGGAGGGAGATAAGTTACGATTGGGAGTCAAATGGGGAGTAAAGCAAAGGCTAGAAGAAGATAGATTTATGTTTTAATAACAGGGTAACAAGGGTCCCGTGGTATAATCATATCTCCTTAAGCTATACAATTTTTATACTCTGGAGTAAACGGCAATGCTTGTATACATTGGCAATTCCTAGATTGTTCTTACCTTGCTGATCTCAAATCCAAAGACCTCCTCAAAGTATGCAGGTTGGCTGATGAGGAGCAGGTAGAAGGTCCAGCTTCTGCAGAAGTTGGCCACGATGATGGCGTACACTGGCATGGAGGTGAAGAAGGCTCTCCAAGGTGTGTTGAATTTCTGGGAATTGTACAAAAAAAGGAGAAGATACATTTATGAAAACTGATTACAGGCACAGAGGCACAGAAAGGTCGAATGACTTTAAATTAAAGATAGCCTAGGCCTCAAGAGGCCTCACATGTATTGAAAGCAAGAAAGAAAGAAAGAAAGAAAGAAAGAAAGAAAGAAAGAGAGATGGCGGTTAGTGGAGAGGATTTACTAACGGTCACAGGGACAGAGTTGTTAATCGAACCAATGGCCTCTTCGATGTAAGTCTTCTCTTCCTCTGTGATGGTGGGGTGCGCCGCGGGACTCTCGTACGACACCAGGATCCAGAAGCAATACCAGAGGATCCCAAAGGTACCTGGGGGGGGGGGGGGGGGTGACGACATATGTATTTCTTTCTTTTCGTCATTTACTTTACATTACGAGCTCACAATGGGTGGTGTATTTCAATATTTCACCATCCTCTTTTTCAGCATCACTCATCCACACATCGCAATCTCCACCTTGCGTTTTCAAGATACATCGCCAGGAGTCGAATAACAGACACGCAGCAGAGTGTGTACTTCCGCAGTAATTGCATCCATAGGGAACATGCAGAACCAGCCGTCCTTACCGTACACGTAGAACACGGAGGACCACCCCGAGTACTGAACCAGCACCCCAGCCAGAGGCATGGCGATCACAGCCCCAGCATAGGAGCCTGGAGAGACAGGGAGACATCAGGGTGCTATAGAGGAGCTGGTACTGTGGGTCCTGACTAGCATATCTATAGAGCTACAGGGGGAACTGAATCCCTTCGACATGGAGGTGGAAAATGGCTTGCTCCCTCCCCCATAATAGAAGCCTGTTCCAGGGTCAAGACCTGAAGTGCAGTTCCCCCACCGCTGGGCCTTGCCATTAGTATGATAAGTCCCCTGGACATCCCATTACATTATTAACATTAGTTGTGCAAATAAGATTAGACGGGGGAGGCAGTTACCACAGAATGTACAAAACTAGAATATACAGGATGACCTGGTTCACTCATGGCTACGGAAACCATGAGGAGGCAGGAAGGTTCAAAGGGCCTCACCACAAAAGGCCGTTGTTGCCAATCGACTTCTCTCGAGGGGAGGCGCCCATTTGGCCCAGATTCCATGGCAGGCCGGGTACGAAACCCCCTGCAGGAGAGACGCAGTAACACCAGGAAGGGATGTCAAACAGGGGGCTGCCCGAATTTACTCAACATAACTTAAAGGGTGGATAAACTATGGGGTCATCCAGTGTGTATGAAATTCAGCAGAACGAGTTGGCACAGTGTCAACTCAGGATAAAGTACACAACCAGATGTCAGCAAACTACAAGTGTGAACAAGGGGATGGGGGGGGGGGAGGGTCGAGGGGGGGGGGGGGGGTCGAGGGAAGGTAGCCAAGCACCTCCACGAGTCCTTGACATATCCTGACAAGGATAACACAGCCAAAGTGAACCCGTGCCGCAGAGGGGATCAGCATATTCAGAGTTGAGGTGGCCACAATGGCAAAGCCAAACACTCTGGAGGGACAGAGAGAAAGAGGACAGAGAGAGAGAGAGAGAGAGAGAGAGAGAGAGAGAGAGAGAGAGAGAGAGAGGAGGCAGAGAGAGTGTGGGGGAGAATGGGAAAATTAAAGGAAGTGAAAAGCACCAGCAATAAGACTTGTATTCTAAACCAAATAGGCTTCATAAACCTTAAATGGGAACTGACCTGTTTGCTGCAAACTTCTGACAGATGAAGCCTCCCGGGATCTGGGTTACTATGTACCCCCAGAAGAAGGACCCATGGATCATCCCGACTGTTTCGGGGTCCCAGTCGAACTGAGCTTTCTGTGTACAGATGGACAGAGGGGGAGAGAGAGAATCAGTAAGCCTCGCTAGCAACCCAGGGTGACCGATCCGTCACCCATTGACATAGAACAACATACAGCACCTCAACCCCTTTACAACCCTTTCACCTGACCACCCCAACCCCAACCCACCCACCCCCCTCCCAAACCCCTTCTCCATCCTCCAACTCCGTTTTCCCCCTTTTGTGCTCCCTCCGCCCCCTCCCACCTCCCCCCTCCCTCCGCCCCCTCCCCCATCCCTCTGCCCCCTCCCCCCTCAAAAGGGGCATCACTCACCACTAGCACCGCCTTGTTGTCCCGGTAGACCGTGTGGTTGTTGACCATGCTGACGATGGCCACGCCCAGGTTGCAGCGGATGCCGAAGGAGATGCAGAAGCCCAGCCCGGAGAGGATGGCGATGATGTAGCGGCGGGGCAGGCCGAAGCAGGTGCAGTCCACCACGGGGAGCTCCTTCTCCTCCACCAGCTCGGGGCGGCCCTCGGCGGACAGCTCGATGGTCTCGCCATTCTCCTGTCGCTTCTCTAGGACCCTGAGGGGAGAAAGGGGACGGGAGGGAGGACGGGAGGGAGGGAGGACGGGAGGGAGGGAGGACGGGAGGGAGGGAGGACGGGAGGGAGGACGGGAGGGAGGGAGGACGGGAGGGAGGGAGGACGGGAGGACGGGAGGGAGGGAGGACGGGAGGGAGGGAGGACGGGAGGGAGGACGGGAGGGAGGGAGGACGGGAGGGAGGACGGGAGGGAGGACGGGAGGGAGGGAGGACGGGAGGGAGGGAGGACGGGAGTGAGGGAGGACGGGAGGGAGGACGGGAGGACGGGAGGGAGAGAGGACGGGAGGGAGGGAGGACGGGAGTGAGGGAGGACGGGAGGGAGGGAGGACGGGAGGGAGGACGGGAGGGAGAGAGGACGGGAGGGAGGGTGGGTGGGAGGACGGGAGGGAGGGAGGGTGGGTGGGAGGACGGGAGGGAGGGAGGACGGGAGGGAGGGAGGACGGGAGGGAGGGAGGACGGGAGGGAGGGAGGACGGGAGTGAGGGAGGACGGGAGGGAGGACGGGAGGACGGGAGGGAGGGAGGACGGGAGGGAGGACGGGAGGACGGGAGGGAGGGAGGACGGGAGTGAGGGAGGACGGGAGGGAGGGAGGACGGGAGTGAGGGAGGACGGGAGGGAGGGAGGACGGGAGGGAGGGAGGACGGGAGGGAGGACGGGAGGGAGGGAGGACGGGAGGGAGGAAGGGAGGGGGCGGAAGATTGGGCAGGGTCACAAGTCATCATTTATTTAGTTTGCGGCGCTGTCAGATGGAGTTGGATGACAAGGGTCCCTGGGTTGTGTTGAGATGTCGAGATTTGTTTCTGCATCTGTGGGCTTTTGAGTTGAATACCTGTCATGAGACGCAAGCTTGAAGGTGTGAATAATAATATATTTGTGTGATTTGATGTCACACGTTGTTATAATCGGAGGTAAATTGTTTACGTGGGCATATAGTGTGCATAAATCTACTTAGTAAATTAAACAGAGAGGCATTTATGCAACGAGTATGCAGTCTCCAAATGGAGTGTCAGTGATGAATGTCTTTCTCTCCATTGTCTGGTACATCAGCAAATAGAAACCACTACACAATTCCCATGTGGAACAATTAGGCAACTCTGAACCTAGAAATGCTCCTCCAGTCAAACTCCCCAAAACAATGTCCGCTACCTCCGAGACTCGTCAGAATAACCTTGACATGTTGGGGGTTGTTGTGTTTCTGCTGACACGACCTGCCTGACAGACTTGGCAGGCAGGGGGCAATACAGTAGGCCTCAACCACACGATGATTACGGCTACTTGTCTCCTCCAGGCGGATTCTCAAGGCTGCTTTCTCTATTACCTGTCTGCCTCAGCTCTCCTCTCCTCTGCTCTCCTCTCTTCTTCTCTCCCCTCTCCTCCTTTCCTCTCCTCTTTTTTTCCCCTCCTCCTCTCCTCAGCCCTCCTCTTTTCTCCTCTTCCTCTCTACTCCTCAACTCGTACATTTTCTCCTCTCCCCTCCTCTCCTCTTTCATCCAGCTCAATGAACAGCCATGCTAACGACGGGCACCAAGCAACCTCCTGTCTGGAAAACATCAAATATGTATCCACCGCTGGCACCTCATCCATTAACCATGAGATCGGCTCAGCCCAGCACACGGCTAGCTTGAGTTCACAAACCCAGCAGCACTTCAGCTGAGCTGGGGCTGAGGCACTGTGGTTGACATATCCCAGTACACTTGAATTATACAATTGATGTAATTATTTAAAAGCGTATGTCTTTATTTAGAGTATAGTCTTTCGTAGTGCATAGTTATGGATATTTGAACAAACTGTATATTTGTTATGGGCAGTGCAAAATATTTTTTCGAAGAACCTCGCGAAAACAGAAGAAGGGGTTTGAAATGGGACGTTTCCAGATTCCCATCAAGTGGATAGTTTGACTTTCAGTTAAATTGCTAAATTGATGCACAGTTTTGGAACAACCGACAATCACTGCGCTGCAGGCAGCCACATACCCCCGCACCCCCCCCCCCCCTCTCCCAGTTCTCATCCTTTCACTCAGTCACGCCAGGCATTTGAGACACAGTGTAGGAAGAAGTGGGCAGATTTAACAGCTGATGAGGAGGAAAAGTTTGCGAGAGAACAGGAAAATGTGAACTGAAAAGGGGCTCATCAGAAATCCAATATCAGCACATTTTCGTAGGGCTGTATACTGTCAAAAGTAAGAACATCTCCTTCTCTCAATCATACACTGCATTAAATAGTAAAACCACCTAATTCAAATAAGAGTAAAAAGGAGAACAATTCGCAAGTATCATACTCTAAAACTGTATTTGACGGTTTGATCACGTGACCTTCCCAAGCAGCACTGGGTGGGGTGTGATGTCGTAGAGCAGTCCAACACCACACATACTATACCAGGTGATTCATTGTGGTGTCATTGTCTGGTACAAAATTAGTGTCCTTTCAACTATGCACCATAGTAAAACCAGTAACTGTCAACGAGCACACTATGGTCCCCCACACATGTGGCAAAGCAAACCCAGGACAACTCAGCGTGCTTCCAGTATAGCACAATTCAGTTAACACATGACCAGGTTCCAGCATTTTTTTTTCACATTGATCAAGTATTAATGACTTTCACTGATGCTGAATAATTAATATCTCTCTCCCGCCTATTTTTGTCTTTCGGGGCCTCTCCGTTCTTCCTGTCTCTCGCTCATCTTTCATCTTATCTTCACCCCTGTCTTTTCTATTTCCATTCTCCTTGCATCTCACACCTGGCTCGCACCACTTATTTTTTCTTGACACGTCCTCCCTTTTGGACACCTGAGGATTCCTCCCCTCTCACGAATCAGACCAATGTAGCAGGCTATCATATCTCGCTCTCCTTGACGTCAATCCGTCTGTCCTCAGTAACCGTCTGCTAACTTTCATTTTTTTGTATCCGTTTGTCAACTGTAAACTGCTCTCTAGCCGACTACCGGTTGCCTTCGTCTGACCTATGGTCTGACCCTACCGTGAAGTACATCCTTTTTAATCCTTAGCCGTTTACCTCTCTTTCTGTCGCTCTAAGCACGATCAAGTCACTTCCACGCTTTCAGACAAACACCCGCGGCATTTGGAGTATAGACCTGAGGATCTATATGGACAACATTCTAGGGTCTTTGTGTAAAGACCGGAAGCCAGTCAACCAAAAGTCTGAATCCACATGTCCGGCCCACAGCTAGAGCCGCAGGTTCACACTCAAGTTTAATCTTTTGATTCATTCGTCAAAGACGAGCATGAAGACAGTTGAGTAGCCCGGTTCAGAGTTCAACCAAAAACTTACTAGTACAGCTGAACTATGGAAGTAAAACAACACCCTGTATCTATCTTGTTGTCCACTCAGCATTAAGGCCAGGCAGGGCTTCGTTTTCAAGATGTTTTAAATCAAATGAGCCTGACCCACTGGAATGACCTAGCTTCAACCTTCAGACCCAGGTTGTAAAAGTAACAAATACATGTAGTAGGATGAGCACATGTTCAGCCATTCTGTGAGAAAGCAAGAATCAGAAAGGAATAGGTTACTATTAAGATATTCTGATCGTTGTGTTTTGAATGTGTGTGTAATGATATGTGTTTGTGTATGTGTGTGGCAGACTGCACACTGCTAGTTTAAAAACATATTTGAATGTATAAATTGAGCCTAAAGCTTTTCTGGGCATACAGTTAAAAGAGTTTTCCTTGTGAGATGCAAAATGAGATTCAGGTTACTCTTTAATTACTAGGCTGTTACTAGGCTAGGGCACAACTCACCCATTCACTACTTATCAACTCTGGAATGACATTTGATTCAACATAATATTTGTCAAACTTAAATATTATCAATATTGACTGCTTCAAAAAACTTTAAAGGCGGCCATGTCCATGATTTCACGAGACACGATACACCTAACCCTAGCTCGTGAGGTCGGCGCCTTACGCACAGTAGGAAGGAGGGGAGGAGACACCTTAGCTCACGTGCGTGGTGGAAATAAAGTGTTACCACGGACACTATCACGTCGTTGTGTAATCCAGCGAGTAAATGCCCCGGAAGTGCGGTGGGGGTTGATAACGAGTGGTAGACCTGAGGACTGAGCAACCTGCAGCATAGGTATCCGTGGTTACTTACTGAGCGTGAGGGAGAGAGTGAGAGAGAGCGAGAGAGAGAGAGAGAGAGAGAGAGAGAGAGAGAGAGAGAGAGAGAGAGAGAGAGAGAGAGAGAGAGAGAGAGAGAGAGAGAGAGAGAGAGAGAGAGAGAGAGAGAGAGAGAGAGAGTGGGGTATAGGGATTTACGTGGGACGACAGCTTGGACAGGGAGAATGCTATTTTGGGAGAGGATTTACGTGTTTAGACGCTCCTTCAAATCCCAAGAGGCGCAACTCCTAGCACACCGATATCAATCGGTGTTTCTACAGTAAAAAAGTAGTGATTATGTTATTTGTTTAAGTTTGGTATAAAGCCAACGTCAAGTCATATTTACTAATATCAAGTGATCAGAGTTGCTCTTTTACATAGTTCAGGCTTCAGAGTGGCCTACCTGTCAACACATCAAATTACGCAGTGACGAATCATTAGACGTCTGCAATGTCAAAAGAGTTTAACTGCCAACAAATGTCCAACTATGATTTTATCAGTGACATTGTTTCAAAACACTTTCGTCCATGATTCATAGACATAGTTCCTTTTAATAAATTATATAAATCCTACATTGTTTATACGACCGACAATCCAAGGCCCCAGAATATATCACGGTTTGCTACTGCAATGTCCGATAATGCAGGGCTTCATTAACCAGCTTTATACACCAGCCACAACCACAGAGACATAATGAGACCTGGGCCTTGAGGCTACATCTCAATCCCAATGATTTTGGAACACAGCACAGGTGAGTTCGGGGCAAATCTTAATCTGGAATTAAAATCTGCGCCTTTGTGAAATCTTAGGTGTAAAGCATATCACAGCAGTTGAGATGCACGAGACTGGACAAACTAACTGCCTGAAGTTATTTATGAAAGTGACAACATAAATGACAATGTAAAGTGAATGCATTTACATATCCACACTGTCATCATCGCATTCCACGAATGCCTTCGATTTGGAAAAGTAAACCCCCTTCAACTCGAGTAAAAAATGGAAGACAATCTGTCTAATAGTCTTGAGTGGGCTGCGGACAGGCCTATGTGCCCTTTAGACTGTATGCGCAAAGATAGTCCGCAGCATGTTAAGCTATCATTCATGAAATGTAAAGCTCTGAATAGTATACTTAGAAACAGATGTTCCTCCAGGTCATTTAACCCCGTTACTAATCCAACTTTATGGGCATCTTGATCTTGTCTTAATGAGTGCCAATTAGAATACTTTTAATTGAAAACGTCTCAAATGTTATTGTACAAAAGTCACAAATAACCTATTAACTTTTTAAATAATTTGAACGATATTTATAGGCAGATGTAGCAAGGCGAAAAGACATGTAACAAAAGAGGAAGAAAATAGGTGGCTCATACCGGAATGTCATGCCATTATGAACATCAAACATACATTCAAACATAGTAATTCAACAGTATGAAAACAATCATTTGTTTCACTTACTTGTTTATTTTACCGAGGGTCCTAGCAGCGACGATCTTAAACCTATCTGGCCGGACCTCCATCCTCGCGACTCCAGGCTCCTACCGATTTGCTATCCGTGCGCACTCCCGCTTGAGCGCGCAGCACTCTTCCCTATCACCTTCTCCCTCCGCCCTTAACCTCTTATTAACACACCATTAAATTCGTTTCGCTTTAACAAAAGGTTGGTAAACCTGTTTGTCTGTTTGAGACAGCAGTACTTTATTGTCTTAAATGGGATGTTAAAACAAACTTGACTACATTTTACGCGCTACATTGTCAATTAAAGTGCATTTCGGCATGTCAAAGCCTCGTTACCTTTCGCTAAGGATGTATCTTTACTGCTCACTAAAAATGATATATGATAAGATTGTGTTGCAAAAAAGGTCAACTGAATGGCCAAGCAGTGTCCGGCCGATGGGACGCTCTCCATGGAACTGAAACCAGATTATTGGTTAATCTGTGTGTGTAGTGAAATGTCGTGCCACTTCCTTCCCCGCAGTCCGTGGATGGATTTAAGATGTTATTCTCGTACTGGACCCCACTACACAAATACTAAATGAAAAGAATCAGATTAGTCTATAATAAAACCTGCAGTTTTTATAAAGAAAGGTGGAGAAAGTTGTCGCCTCTCCCGCTGCTATTTCGATAGAAACAGGCTATGAAACGCATAACATTCTAAATCGGCCTAGCTGTTCGCTGCTGTACTACCTGGTTTAATGCTTAATACTATTTCCATTAATGATAGGAATAAAGACAAGCAAATGTACTTTTCACACCAGTAAACATTATTTGAATGTTAGGATTGATTATAGCAACAAAATAAATCGTGAAATACGTTCATGTTTGTTGTTTATTATTTGTGTACATGTGTATCAATAACTTCCTCCACCAAATAGTGTAGAACTGTAAAGATTAACAATCAGTTTTAATTAGTTTTTAATTAGACTAATGGTGTACTGACAAAGTTTTCACTGACTGGCTTTGAGGTGTGAAATCAGACACAGCTCCTCTCCAGATCCCGAGCAGATATGGTTCTGAGATGGTAGGATGAGAGGAAGAGGGGAGGGTAGGGAACGAGGGAGGGAGGAGGGGACAGGCTGGGCGGGACATTGATGATGGAGGGGGTATCAGAGATGGAGGCTGTACTAGCCCCCCACATCTTTTTGTTGTCTCTATCCATCACTCCAGAGCCTTGGAAATAGACTGGCGCTGCTTCAGGGGAGTCAGGGGTTAAGTCTGGCGTGAGAGAGAGAGAGACAGGGAGAGAGAGAGAGAGAGAGAGAGAGAGAGAGAGAGAGAGAGAGTGAGAGACAGGGAGAGAGAGAGAGACAGGGAGAGAGAGAGAGACGGAGAGAGCGAGAAGAAGAGAGCAAAAGATAGAGAGAGACAGGGAGAGAAAGAGGGAGAGAGAAGAAGACAGAAAGTGAGCGAGAAGGGGAAGAGAGAGGGAGAAAGAGGGAGAGAGAGGAAGAGACACAAAAAGAGGAGGGGAGAAAGACAAAGGATGACAACAATAAAATATCTGCACAAACTGCCAGTGGTTACATATTTCATAACATGCCAAAAGCTAAATTCTGATTGAATCTGATCGAATCATTAAGTCAGATAGAGCAGGAGTCTGCGTTACCTGTGTCATCCTGTAGAGGGGTGTGAAGGTACTGGCTCTTGGGGTAGAAGTTGTTGTAGATGCAGTACATCACAGCCATCAGTGTAACAGTACCCCCAGCAGCAGCTATAAATATTGCTAGTTTTTCATTGTCCTTCACTACAGAGCCGTCTGTGGAGAGAGAGGCACATGGGCGGCTGCTCAAGATGTGCTGACTGGATGTAGATCGGTGTGTGGCCATGCATCCATCACCCAGTGTTTGCCATGATGGTGACATATATTGATAAACTCACTTTTTTGAAGTCGATACGAATAAGGGAATGATGCCTAACAGGCACATGGCTCGCTTTTTTAAATTCACGATTACAATCCGTCACAATATCCATATTTTTTCAAATCACAGTACAACTACGAACTACAATGAAGTGCAACACAATCCTACAAGTAAAAACAGCATATCCTCTCTCCCTCAACGAGAACACAACCCCCCCCCCCCCCCCCCCGTGTCACTCACACATGCGGTTGCGGTTCAAGTGGCTGTTCTCCTCCCTGAGAAGGTCCTGTATGCGGGCAGCAGAGGGCGGCATCACTCCCGGGGGGGCCAGGGGGGCCAAGGGGGCCTGGGGGTTGTTGATTCTCTGGTCAGAAGGGGGCCCCTGCGCGCGGCCCAGCGGAGGAAGCACACAGATGGAGCACAGCACCGCCATGCATCTCAGAGAGGCGGCCATACCAGCACAGCTAAACCTTGGACGATAAATGTGTCTGCTGTAAAGTTGATACTGTGGGGATTACAGTAGCCACTGTTCACAGTCGTCCTTATGCTTACTGTATATCCAACAAGACTGAACTTTAACCCTGGGTACTCAAACACTGATGTCAAGGTTTATAGATTCTCCAAAATCACAGTTGAACTTCATGCTGCTAAAATCAACGACCACGATGAAACCTTACTTGTTAAGGTGTCAATTCAAATACAAATTTACATAAGCTAGACCTACACAATGAAAATACAAAACATACATTGAGCATAGGCCTACCTGATATTGGTGAGAAATAATCACTGTATATCATACATTCACCCTAGCTGTTGGTGCCACACCCGATCTCTCTCTTACCAAGGGTGATGATCTCAGTCTCTCCTCAGTACCTCATACCAGCTTCACCTGCGATCTCCATGGATAGGTAAACAGCGACTGTTGCCAGGACAACCACACTCCCCTGCCGCTTCCATACCCAAACAAACGAAGGCTTCTACTTTCCTAGAAACGACCCTCAAGGGGTTCTCTTTAGCATTTAGTCATATTATTTATTTATTACAGTCACACACCATTTCTTTTTGTAAGACATCAACAAACTTTGTCGCATTTTATTGGGGTGGAAAAGTTAATTGTTTGAAAAGATATGTGGGCATATAGCCTTGATAATAGTACTAACTGTAAGAAAGCAACTATGTGCATTTGTTCTTTTGGATCATAATTGTCACAGATTAAGAAACAATTGAAACTTTGTGAAATGGTGGAATGTCAATTCTGTTTTTTGCTCATAAGTCAATACAGCATATAACCTGAAAAACACAGTTTCAGCAATTATCTGAAAAAAGAATGAATGAATGTTACGAGTTGTGTATTGTTCTGGCACAGTCAGGTACACTGATGACAGAGATGCACAAATAATGATGTCAAAGCACTGGCCCTTGGCAGTATCAGATGATGGCACAATGTCTAAGCTGGCACAAGGTTCAATCAACACATGTTGATGGTTGGAAACTGTTCCCAACAGTAAAGATCAAGTACACTGTTATAATCAGTCATATATCAGATCAGATCCCCCCTCTCCCACTCTGTTCTCTGTACTTTCCATATACACTATTTGTATGTCACTTTGGATAACGTCTGTTAAATTAATCAAATCGAATTTGATTAAATAAATTAGATTACATTTAGAATGAGGAGACAGATACAGATGTCACTGTGCTGCAAAACCTTTACCAAAAATATGTTTTTATCACGATGGATTGCAATAGCTTCCTGAGCAAACTTGGTAGTGGTAAACTTTCTGTTGGGCTGGCAAAGTTGTTTCACTCACTTGAGGAAATTAAATTGCATGTACTTTTGAGAGAGAAACCGGATATTATATACCTAGTACATACTGTAGTTACCTGACATGTAATGAGACAAATTATAGCATTAAAATGTATATATATTGGAATGTATTTTATAAACTGTAACATTTATCACAAAGATAGTTCATAAGCTAGATACTAGAAACACTGGCTTACTGTAAATTGACACAAATATGTAATTATACAATATAGAAATGCATTATGTATGCATACAGCTAGACAAGTAACGTGGCATTCAGATGGGCCATTCTTTGTCTATAATTTCTTTTTTTATCCTGCTTTGCAAGGGTTGCTGTCAGCTGGTTTGTTTTCCATATTAAATCCACAGGCAAGAAAGTTCAATGTTTTTGTCAGTCTACTGGTGAATTTATGGAACAGAAAGAATAGGCATACTCTGCTCCTTAGAACCTTGAGCATTCTACATTTACATTTATTCATGTAGCAGACGCTTTTATCCAAAGCGACTTCCAAGAGAGAGCTTTACAAAGTGCATAGGTCACTGATCATAACAACAAGATAGCCACAAAAACATTGCGAGTAGCCAAAACATGAAGCACACATTGTGAACAACCAAAGTAAGTGCCAAAGGGAAGAACCATAAGAGCATGTAGTTAAACAAGTTACAATTAAACAACATGAACAAAAAAAACAAGCAACAATAATAAAAACAATATATCACAGCGAGTACAAATGTTTTTAATCAGTTACCACTAACCACAAGAGCAACAAGTCTCTAAGCAAGAGTCATTGTGATCCTTGAGGGAACTAACATCGGGTCAAGCGAACCATTCCTAAGTACCGTTGTACTTAGGAACAAGTGCGTCTTGAGCCTTTTCTTGAAGGTGGAGAGACAGTCAGTGTCTCTGATGGAGGTGGGGAGTTGATTCCACCACTGGGGGGCCAGACAGGAGAAGAGCTTGTGTTGGGACCGGGCGGTCTTGAGCGGTGGGACCACCAGGCGGTTGTCTGAAGAAGACCGCAGGTGACGGGTGGGGATGTAAGGCTGCAGGAGAGACTTGATGTAGACGGGTGCAGTCCCGTTCACTGCTCGGAAGGTCAGTACCAGGGTCTTGAATCTGATACTAGAGCTACTATTCTACTATTCTAGAGCAAGGGCAAGTAATCAATCCGTGGGGAACAGACAACAATTCAGATAAAAGTAAACACGTCTGACACACACTGTTTCTGTTTCAGTGAGATCTGATTTATATGGGATTAATTAAAGGTAAGACAAACAATGTCATTTATTCAACACAAAAACATGGCTGTCTATTGTAGTGTAGTTCAATAAAAGGCAGTTCTTTTTGTAACCAGGGTTTTAAGGCGGAGTTAAGTGTTCCTGTGGGATGGAACAGTTTTAACTAAAGTTTAATACTGGAGACTGGCGACTCCCCACAGCTCACTCTCCCATTGATGACGCGACCCGTTTCCTTGCTGGGGCCACTGTCCGCGGTGCTGATATTGGCTTTGTCCTTTTTGGTTGCCTGACATTGTCAGGCCTTCAATGTCAGATATGGTTACAAAAATCAAATGTTGCTGTTCCCAGCGTATCGTCGTATAGTTTCGTTGACTGAAAAAAAATCATAATCACGCAGCCTCCCCCTAAACCTTCAAATCTCATCTTGGACTTTATTTGAATTAAATATCTGAGGTAGGCTACACCGATTCACTCTGCACGTTCCAACTGATGGAGAGAGATACGCTGGCATTGCCCGCTGACGGTGACCTGTCTGCAATACCAGAGTCCCAACTTGGCAGCCCCTCTGCTGAGAGCTTCGAGCCAAGCTCGACAGAGCCCCCTGCCAGAGATGGGTGGGACAGTAAAATTGAGTATTTTCTAGTTCAGGTGGGCTTCAGCGTTGGTCTTGGAAACGTCTGGAGATTCCCCTACCTCTGCCATCAGAATGGAGGAGGTGAGTTGACCATCAACTTGATATTAACTTGATATATCAATCATCTAAATTAGAAATTAATTTGTAATGTAACTGCCATGAATGAACAACATATTAGGTTTCCATCATCTTATGTATTCATTTCACATATGTTTATATCCTAAGCAGTGTAGGGAAAGAAGGGGGATTTGAACCTGCGACCTTCCGATCTGTAGTCAAATACTCTGAGCTAATACAAGTAAGTGTACTCATCCGCTCCCCCTGATCTCCCTGTGTCTGTCAGGAGCCTTCCTCCTCCTGTACGTGCTGCTCATGATCGTCATGGGGATCCCTCTGTTCTTCCTGGAGCTGGCGGCCGGCCAGGCCATCAGACAGGGCAGCATCGGCCTTGGTTTTTGCTCAATTTCTTATTTTATTGTGCCTAGTCACTCCCTATAATGTACTGTACTGTCCCAAAGTCAACAGCAGCACTCTACAACTAATATAATTGCATAATAATTGCATACACATTACTATCGTAATATGAAACCGTAATCCATCCATTGTATTATCATCATATGAAACCACGGGATCAGTGATATTCAGATGATGATGATGTGTCCTTTGTCTGTTCTCCTCAGGCGACCGAGGTGACCCTGGAGTACCCAGACTGGGCCATCGCCGTCCTGTCTGGCCTCATCCTGTTTGCCATCATGCCCGTCCTGCTGGGCTACCTGCACGCCACGCTGAGGAGCAGAGCCAAGCAGCGTGCTAGAGACAGAGAAGCAGTCACCTACAGCAGGTGTGCCACGGAGTAGAGACCCCCCATGCTGCTTTGATGGACAAACAACACCATGAACGGAATGTCATGGCCAAGAAAAATAATCTCCCCCCAGCCAATGAGGGATGTTATCCCCAAGAACAAGAATCTCCCCCAGCCAATGAGGGATGTCATCCCCAGGAACAAGAATCTCCCCCCAGCCAATCAGGGAGAAAATCCACCCATAGAGAGGAGTTAGACAGAGCCTTTTGCTCTACCGATTCAAGTGAAGCATCAAGACTGTATATTTGTGTAAAAATAACTTTAGGATTGCTTGATTTGCCTGTGTTCTGCACCTCTCTTTCGCTAACCGTCTCTGGAGGAGGGGATACCTCACTGAATTGCTCCTCCCAATGTTTCTTCCATTTTTTTCTCCTCTGGAGAGTTTTTCTGGGAGTTTTCCTTGTCTTCCTTGAGAGTTTAGGTTGGTTGAAGGGCAGTTCTATGGCGTATGTGAAGCCCTCTGTGACATTGCTTGTAAAAAGGGCTATACAAATAAATATTGATTTGACTTGATAAAAGTCAGATTAAAAAAACAACCAATGGAGTGCTTGTAAACCACTCAAATGTGAGTTTGTTCAGTTATTCAGTATCTGAAAGCATGGACTTGAACCAGGAAGATGCCACAGCATACATACAGCAGATGTTCCTAATTTAACTTGAGGAATCTGGCGTTGTGGCAAGATGCAACATGATGTGACACGCTGTGTCATGTGTGCATTATAAATGTTGATCGCATCTCCATTGCAATGTATTCGGGCAGTCCCCCTTCATCCCATACCACCACTAGACAACCTCATGACATCTCCCCCCAAAGTCTGTCTAGAACACTTCCCCCCACCCTCCATTCTTTTGTGTGGAAATCAGCCAATATGACACTGAAATGTTTATGGGTTCATCATCAGCTCCGCCTCTGTCAGTGTGTCACTGCGTGTGAATAGGTGTGTTTGACTTCATGCAGCGCCGACAGCGTCGACAGCCGTCTGCAGCCGGCTGACTTGAAGCAGCCAATGGCGTTCACTGCTTCAGTGAAGTCAGCCGGCTGCAGCCGGCTGTCGACGCTGTCGGCGCTGCATGAAGTCGAACACACCTATTCACACGCAGTGACACACTGACAGAGGCGGAGCTGATGATGAACCCATAAACATTTCAATGTCATATTAGCTGATTTCCACACCACCGCCGGCACTGCATGAAGTCAAACACACCTAATGAGAAGCAAAACATGACAAGCGTTTTACTTTTTTATTAGTTACAAAAAATCTATTGCCATTCAACAACAAATAACTTTCACTTTTTGGGGTGAAAAAAGGTCATAGCTCAGATTTAAATATGTGACAGATATTTGGCACATAAATAATAACCAAAAGAAGCCAACAATGTGCATATAATGCTGGAACATACACAAGGCAACATTTGAATGACTAAAACCAAATTTGTAGACTTAAATTAAAAAAAGGAATATATTAAACAAGTTCGCATTAAATTACATTTTCTCACTAAAAAGTATAATACAAAGTGTTCTAAAACAAACAATGTTGACATTGTTAGCAAACAAACAATTTCAACACTGTGAAATGGTGGAACGTCAATTCAGTTTTTTTCTCACACTAGTCTGAAAATACACCATGTACAATAACAAAAAGACACTTCTGGTAGTTATCTGAAATAGTGAATGAAAATATATGTAAAACATTAACATTTTGTGTGTTCTGGCAAAGTCATGTGCACTGATAAAAGAGATACACAATGTCAAAGTACTGGCCCTTGGCAGTATCAGATCATGGCACAATGTTTAAGCTGGCAAGGAAGAGGTAGGTTTAATCAACACAAGTTGATAGTTGAAAACTGTTCCCAACAGTAAAGATCAAGTTGTTATGATCAGTCCTTTTATAAAAGACACATTGATTCAAACCATAATAGAAGTTCTCTTCTCAGAGAGATACCTCTGTAAGTTACAGAATTTGAACAAACACAAAAAACCTCCTATAACTAACTAACTACAATTCATCTCACATCAATGGGCAAGCCAAAGATCAGAGACGTAGGCATACATTTATTTGCCTTGATGCGTGTGTGACCCGTCCAATGCACAATTTGTATTCTCTGGTTTACTTCCTGGTTCACCATGATTGGTTCTTGATAACAAATGCTGAATAAATGCACAAATTCACATTTGAGGGATTTAGAATAATCCGAATTATAGTTTTGTTTTTCTTTCTTCGTTTTTTTTTTTTTACAGAAACAGTCTCAATACATCCCACTTTACTTCACTTGAATCAGCAGAGCAAACAGGACCAAATCCCTTCCCTTCAGTTTCCTTCACTGCTGTCGAACTCCTCTCTATGGGTGGATCTTCTCCCTCATTGGCTAGGGGGGAGATTCTTGTTCTTGGGGATAACATCCCTCATTGGCTGGGGGAGATTCTTGTTCTTGGCCATGACATTCCGTTCATGTTGTCGTTTGTCCATCACAGCAGCATGGGGGGTCTCTACTCCGTGGCACACCTGCTGTAGGTGACTGCTTCTCTGTCTCTAGCACGCTGCTTGGCTCTGCTCCTCAGCGTGGCGTGCAGGTAGCCCAGCAGGACGGGCATGATGGCAAACAGGATGAGGCCAGACAGGACGGCGATGGCCCAGTCTGGGTACTCCAGGGTCACCTCGGTCGCCTGAGGAGAACAGACAAAGGACACATCATCATCATCTGAATATCTCTGATCCCGTGGTTTCATTTGATGATAATACAATGGATGGATTATGGTTTCATATTACAATAGTAATGTGTTTAATATTACGGTGAATTCTCATTATACAATTATATTAGTTGTAGAGTGCTGCTGTTGACTTTGGGACAGTACAGTACATTATAGGGAGTGACTAGGCACAATAAAATAAGAAATTGAGCAAAAACCAAGGTCTCTGTACCGTGGTGTGGTTCCAGGCTTTGTAGGTGGGTCTTCTGATGACCATGGTCACGAGGCTGGCAGCCAGAAGGCCCAGCATGGCCAGCAGGCACACGTACTTCCACAGGTACTTGTACACCACATGAGGGCGCCAGCCCAGCATCTTCTCAATGTCGTCAAGGAACCTGGAATTCACACACACACACGAACCACAGAAAATATATTCAAACTGTTAAACAGATCCTCATACAGAAACCCTTTTGTGAATTGGTTCATCCACTTTAAAGCTATTCTAAGATTATTAATGGCAAATCTCTTGATTATTCAACCAGGAACTGTTTTCCTTCTTGATAATCTATACAGACACTATGCAGGTAGGACAGCAATCTTGAGTGCTCACCGATCGGCTCCGTATAGCCAGGAAACACTGAACGTCTCAAACACGACCACAATGACGAGAGGCAGGGTGGCGGAGTAATCGTCGAACATCATGACAAAGTAGTTCCCACAGCGCTGAGTGAAGACAAGGCCCAACAGGAAACCTGTCACGCAGCCGAACACTGAGAGAAGAGTTATACACCCAGTTACACAACTACACACACCATACCAAGATAACTAGGCACATAGAACTACTAAAATTACGTAAATAAAACTCGTAAGACAAGTCCAAAAGCTATAGTTCGAGTTGTCTTTTCAAACTTCAGGTAGAGTTGAGCTTTGAACATGCACACATGCCCGTCCACTCACAGACACACACGTTAGGGATGGGCGATATGGCCTAAAATGTTTATCACGGTATAATTTGTAAGCACTGACGGTATCGGTATATATCACAATATATTAGTTATTCTTAAAATGTCATGACAATGCAATCCGCACTGCAGCGGCTAATCTGCCACACTCGGACGGATTTGCATTGGGTAACTCCGGTGTGTCACATGAGTTTTCCAAATTTTGCAGTGTTTAATTGCCACGGAAGAGCGACTTCAGTAGCCTACGTTTATGGGATCGCAAGAAAACTGTTAAATATTTGTAGTGAGTTATCTCTACCTATAAACAATTATTACATGGCTGAATACTCAATTCTGTTGGCTTACAATAAACATTTCACAATTCTAACCAACTTGGCATTGGATTTGTCAAACGCATTCTGGTAGATTCGTGTTCGCGCACATGCACGGCTTTCAGGCGGTGAAAAAGATTGCTAGTGTTTCCACCTTTGGCTAGCACAATTCGATGACACAACTTACAGAGTAGTGTTTGTTGGTCGATGTCGGATAACTTGAAACCAAACCATTTCCAAACGACAGAAGAGGCCCCCTTTTTTACCAATTCGTCCGGCAAATCAACCCCACTGGCTTTATTTACAGACTTCATTAACGCTTGCTTACACTTGCCAACAAAAGCAGTTTACTCATATGAATGTTTGCTTCCTCGGAGTTGCGCTAGCTTGTTTGTTAACTTTCATTGGCTGGGACAATGCGTGCAGCGCATGCTGCATGTTTATTTGTGTAAAAGATACTAATTTGAACTAGCCCACTAGGCAGTATCACTTACTTATATTTTATACCAAACAGAAACACTTAATATTTAATACATTTATTAATATATCGTGATATCCATGATATGGCAAAATCCATATCATGGCACAACGCAATACCGGTATTCGCGTTCATACCGGTATACCGCCCACCCCTAACACACGTTACCTGTGAGTTTAGTCTTGTTGTTGGAAAGTGTTTTGAAGTTGTCTGTGAGGGGCGCGAGGATGCCCTCCATGGTGCCGAACATGGTGCTGAGTCCCAGGTTGAGCAACATGAGGAAGAACAGGGCCGACCAGAAGGGACTGCCTGGAAAGAGAGACATGGCCTCTGTGAACGCTATGAAGGCCAGACCGGTCCCCTGCACACCCTGATGGAGGGAGAGAGACAGAGAAAGAGTACAGAGAGAGAGACCTTGTCACATTGAAATGGGTTGTCAGAGAAAACTGGGGTGCACTGGTTAACAAATCAAGGAACAATAATACTAAAATGAAGTAAAGCCCTTACCGTGGTCATCTCTGTCTCCAGGCTGCAGTTTGAGAGGTTGCCAGGAGCCTGGGCTCCGTGGGCCCTGTACCAGCCAGAGTACTCTTCCAGGGACACCAACTCTGGAGCGGACATGTTGAAGCTGGGCCACAGGCTCTCGTTCAACCCGTGCTCAGACAGCCTCCTCACATTCCTAAATAGAAGAGCAGACAGGAGGTCTGAGTGGACGAAGAGTGTGAAGGTCCAAGTTGACTCCTTGTCTAAGATGTAAGGCTGGACGAAATGGCCCAAGATGTTACTATAATATGATTTCTTTTTATCAATTATCATGATCGGGCCATAAAAAAAAAAAAAAAAAAAATTAATAATATGAATGCTCAGTTTACAGCTAAGCGTATTCTCCAAAAGAACAGAACTCAAGAAGAAACCAGAAGGTTAATTAGTATGTTTGCTACCAACCCTACTCCAAAGTGGTACAGGTTATAAATAAAGTTGCGTAGGATCATTCAACTGGTCTTATCAGCCAGTCCACTACTAGACATAGATTATCAGTTTTGGTCGCAAGCACCGGTAGGGGTGTCAAATGATTACATGTGACTTGACTCGGCAGCACAAGAGCCAGACAAAGAGAGAGAGAGAGAGCGATTGGGAAGATATCAACAACGTGGCCCTTCCTTGTGTAAACACGAACACACCTGGCGACACACTGCAAGGCAAACGTCTTGGCTCGGAACCCCAGCACGGCAAACACCACGAGAGAGGCCAGGACGGAGGTGAGGAAGTTGATGGTGGAGACGGTGAAGGCATCGCGGTGACAGTTGTTGTTCTTGGGGTTGTAGGAGGAGTAGGCGATGACCGAGCCGAAGCCTAGACCCAGGGCGAAAAACACCTGCGTGGCTGCCTGGCGCCACACCTGCACGTCGGCCCAGATCTCCAACTGCAACGCCGCGCGCCACACACACACACAGACAGACACACACACACACACGTAAGAAGATGGTGGTGCTGGGGCAGGTGGGACTCGTCACAGTTGATAAGGTTTGTAGTGTTTAATAAGAATCTATTTCTTTGTGTAAGCACTCCACTATGTATTGTTCTCCTATTGGTTATTCGCCATGCACATGTATACATTGAGTGCAGAACCTCAAGTAAACCAAGTGATGTTTTCACGTGTAAACTTAACCTCCGAGTGAGCCTGATTATTTTATTAATAAGTAGTCTATAGACACGACAATGTTCATTAGCCACAATGTCTAAAATGTTATCTGCTTTTTTCAACAGCAGCTGAACTGGAGATGGTAAACCAGTACTTAGTAGCTTGTGGTACAACGTCAGCTTCATCATACTATACTCTGGGCATCACTGAAAATAGTTCCCTTCCATCTGTTCCCATTAATCTCTCCTTCAGTCAGGTAGAGCAGTAGTGGGTGGCGGTACCTTGGGGTAGAACATGTATTTGATGCCCTCGGTGGCTCCGTCCAATAGCAGCCCTCGGATGAGGAAGCACAGAAGCACCACGTAGGGGAACACAGAGGAGAAGTACATCACCTGGAGAGACAGCAGAACGAGCCCAAGTTAGGCAGCCATGTTAGCCATTAAGTCCATGTTAGCCACAAAGGACCTGTGTGATTGGAGTGTGTTCACAAGTGTGTGTTCATTTTGCAGACACTTTTCTGACAAAGACTTTCCAATGGGTAAAAAAAAATACAAAATACAAATCAATTGAATCTGGGTACAACCTTTTCTGAAGTCAGGGTTTTCCCTGCATAGAGAAAATTTTGGCGCGCGCCAAAGCCGTTTTCCCGAGCGCCAATGACAAATCCCGAGCGCCAAAGGCAAAAAAAAAGTCCGCGATGAAAACAAAAAGCTGTGTTCATCACGCGTGCAATGCATGTCAGCGAATATGTTCTCAATAGTATGTTTCAAGTAGGCTGCAGCCGAACCCTCGTTCCGTTTTTATCAACAGTAATCGAGTTGATAAGCGTGTCTTCTTGTCTGATCAATACGCAACTTTGAGGCGAATGGACAGAGCGGAGTAAACTGTCGTTCCGCTGCGAGGGCCAGCCCGACGTGCACGAATACACCTGTACAAATACAAATTAAATTTCCACTCAAAATGCTGACAAAGTTTGATTTACGATTTCCAACGCAGCCTCCATTGGTATTCTTAACCTGGAATGATAATATATAGTGCAGTGTTTCCTCTATGGCTACATTTCTGCCGCCACGGTATCAGAAATCAGGCTGTACAAAATATTAGGCAGTCTATCAGCAGTGATTGTTAGAGTGCAAGAGTGTATAAGTCTATAGTTCTTGCAAATTTAAATCAAGTTAACAGGTGATTTTCGTTGTTTGTATTCTTCCCCTGCTAGCTAAATCGTCTGTTGATTCGATAGCTGCCCTTGCTCAGGTTTGTATTTTAGGTGCATTATTATGCTGAAGTAGTTTTAATTAATAAAAAGTGTGTTTATTGTTATTATTTGCTACGGAATTCTTAGCCTATCAAGATCAAATGAAGCAGGCAGTGTACATGCTTCAGAGTGGCCTACCTTAATTAATAGGCTAGGCTACTGACCATTTACAATAAGTTGTTACGTCAATTATTAATTGCCAGCATTTATGCCATTTAGAGCATACTTTATGAGTGTAAGGTGTTTTTAAGTAGCCTAACTTTATTGCTTAAGGGGAAATAGGACGAAAATATGTGCAATATTACATTAGCTATTAGAATATTACGGGGGGGGGGGGGGAGATGCAAAACACCTGGGAATAAATACATTGATTAGAAAAACGAAAAAAAAGAAGATATATATGTATATATATATATTTTTTTTTTTTTGGAGCACCGAAGACCCATTTTGACCCAGGAAAAACCCTGGGAGTTTGTCTCTTTTTGCCAATAGCCATTGTGAAGAGATTACTAGAGGAATTACTGAAAAGTGCTCATATGGACACAAGGTTTACATGCAGGTGTAGGCCAGTGGATTGCGCAACTTTGTGAGGCTGCCACATGAAGGCCATGTTACAACTCATTACTTTCCAGTATGTTTTAAACCAAGATTGATCCTGCCACCCACACAACCCCCCCCCCCCCACACACACACACACACACACACATCCACACTCCACCAGGCTGGGCCAAGCAAACCCAGAACAGACGGTACCTTTGCGGAGGACTTGATGCCCTTGAACATGCCCAGGCACACAATGGTCCAGGCCCCCAGCAGACAGCAGGTGAGAACTGGGTTGAACTGGCCCGTCTCGTTGATGGAGTCCGTGGTGTCCAGAGCCTTCCGGAACCAGAAGTATGTGGTGGGCGAGCTGGCAGCACACTCCGGCACTGGAGACAGATGAGGAACAGCAGGTTTATACAGGCTGAAGTCCTGTCAGCTTTGTCAAGATGATTCTTCAGCAGCAACCCGCAGGCTTGAAACACAAAACCTAAAACAAGCTAAAGCTTAATATTGGTTCTTATTCAATATATTCATTTCTGTTGAGATATATATTACTATTTTCTATATAGATTCCCCATTGCCTCGGGCACGGATCAGGTGGCAGGGGTGCAGTAGTAACAGTAGTAGTAGTTCAGTCGGAGATTCACCCAGCAGCAGCCTGGATGTGCAGCGAGTGTTTACCTGTAGTGTTACCCTGTTGAGGACACTGCTCCCAGGGCAGGGGGTACTGGAAGGAGTTCCCCAGGTAGAACAGGCTCCAACCGATGATCACGTTGTAATAAAGAGCCACGAAGAAGCATACCTGAGGGGGAAAGACGGGTTGTAACAGGGTTTAGCTACAGCGCAGAATGTAAACAAAGGATGCCTGGCAGGGAAAACTACTAGACAAAGTTGGTTCAGGTCTTCAACCTTGGGTTTACTTTGTTGTGTTTGAATGGGTGAGCCATTTTTTTTACATCGTTTTCTCAGGCTGCATAAAAACAACCAATGCCTGATAACAAGGAAACGGAAGTAGACAATCAGCGAGGAGTGTCCTACTTACCACACAGCTGGAGTAGCCAATCCCTGAGAGTTTGGGTGAGATGTGTTTCCACACCCCGATGCTGCCCTGTCTGATGGCCTGGCCGGCCGCCAGCTCCAGGAAGAACAGAGGGATCCCCATGACGATCATGAGCAGCACGTACAGGAGGAGGAAGGCTCCTGACAGACACAGGGAGATCAGGGGGAGCGGATGAGTACACTTACTTGTATTAGCTCAGAGTATTTGACTACAGATCGGAAGGTTGCAGGATCAAATCCTCCTACCCACTGCTTATTACCAATGCATTTCTCATTTAGATGATTGATAAGGGTAATATCAAGTTGAGGGTCAACTCACCTCCTCCATTCTGATGGCAGAGGTAGGGGAATCTCCAGACGTTTCCAAGACCAACGCTGAAGCCCACCTGAGCTAGAAAATACTCAATTTTACTGTCCCACCCATCTCTGGCAGGGGGCTCTGTCGAGCTTGGCTCGAAGCTCTCAGCAGAGTGGCTGCCAAGTTGGGAATCTGGTGTGGCAGACAGGTCACCGTCAGCGGGCAATGCCAGCTTCTCTCTCTCCATCTGTTGGAACAAGAATCACAGAGTGAATCGGTGTAGCCTACATTAGATATATCATTCAAATAAAGATGTCAAGGTTTGGGGTGTGGTTGCGTGACTATTTTGATGTCTACTTTCAGTTCGGACTGGAAATTGGCATTTTTAGATTAAAACTGACTGGCTGTCTGTGCTCCACAATGGAACCGCTTATTGTCTGCTTTGTTTGACCACGTAACGTGTGTACACCCAATTAGTGGTCCAAGCTCAGCTCTTTAGTTAAAAGACCACAATGCCCTGGCTCATAGTGAATACCAGTTATTGTTACCGGGAAATTCATTGTTGCGGTTCCCATCGCATAGTCGTAACGACTATGCGATGAATTGCCTAGCTAGTTTGCATATATATATATATGCAAACTAGCTAGGCACTATATAGTGCCTATCGAGCAAGATAAACTAGCCAAAACTGTCTACCTAGTACCCTGTAACATCCCTTCACACATCTAGCCCAATATATTAGCAATTCTAATCCATTTTGATACGATACGAGACTCACCAGCAGAGGATTATATCGCCAGCCACGTGGAGCACAGGGCAGGCTGTGGAGGGATGTGTGGAGCAAAAGTAAACAGAAAAGGGAAGTTGAAAGTATATTTGTGTTACCCGCCTAGCTACCTACAAAATAAACATATTTTGCAATATGAACATCAAGCTCCACATTGCATACTATTCATTCATTGAAGCAAGCCAGACAAACTCCCGACAAAGGCACGCCAGGCGGTTGAGCTCTTTCTGATAAGCACCAACGATGCTATTTCCTCAAAGACGACAACGACACGCCTGTGCTGTGATCACAACGCAGGTTCTCAATTGGCTACCGATGCTCGAAATTTTATTTTCTGCGTGCAGATATGGCCATGCATTAATTTAAAATGAGATAGGCTAAACTAAATATCTTCTCTTGTTCCAATAGATGGCAACCGGTTAGGTGACTTTCTAACCAAAACTATTTCTTTCAGTTTCGTAAGATTTTAATCAACGTTTATGTGAACTATTTAACACTGCTGAGGCACGCCCGGTTGCCCTTTGCTGGAACGTCAAACACATTAAACACGTGGCAAGTTTCTGCCTGCCTTCCATTGCTTTCTCGTTAGTAGATTTTAATGGAAGAGACTACAAAATCTGATGCAATAATCTAACGGTTTTACAGGTGTTGCAATGGCCAAACCCGTGTCAAGGAATGAAGCGGAAATTTGGCGCGAGAGACATGTCTCAAAAAATATAAACATTTTTGGGGGAAAAACACGAAATAATAACCGCGTCAAGCATGAATGAATACATAAAAATAAGACACGTAAGCAAAACATAAAAGTAGCCTACGTCACTGACTGTAAACTTGTAGCAATCATTGCCACGTTGAAGTCAAATAATTTATTGTACTGTATGGGCCGATTCATATGCCGGATACAATGGTGTAGCTATATTGTAAAAAAAGGGCAAGCATAGAGTAAGTACACATAGCTACCTGATAGCACCAAACCAGACAAGTCCCTCCAGTACTATACTTTAGCTAAACAGTTTTGTCCCACAGGAACACTTGACTCCGCCTTAAAACCCTAGTGCCTTTTATTGAAGTAGAGGATACCATAGAGACGTAACAGTGTCCCATAAATATCATGACAATGGTTTAAATGTCTTACCTTTAATTAATCCCATATATATCAGATCTTACTGAAACAGAAACAGTGTGTGTCAGACTTGTCTGCTTTGATTTGCATTGTTGTCTGTTCTCCACGGATTGATTACTTGCCCTTAATAGAATGTTCAAGTTCCAAGGAGCAGAGTATGCTTATTCCTTCTGTTCCATACATTCACCTGTAGACTGACAAAAACATTTAATTGAAATTGGAAACTAGCTGACAGCAACCTTGCAATGCCGGTTAATGGCAGGGTGTTGGAGGTCAGGTTATTCCAGTGCATTCTGCAGCATGGTGTATTGTAACATGATGTTGCTGCTCAATGTAGACAACATAAAGGAGGTAGGGAACTAAAGAAAGGTCGTTTACTGAGCTTCACTAAAAGTCCCTTTCAAAATGACTCAGAGGAGAACTCTGCATGGGGTCCTGGCAACTGATACTGTAATTACAGTACCTGTCCCAGTTTGACACAGGGTGTTGGAGAAAGGGTGGCGTTTGTGTACACAAACTGAAACTGTGGTTGTATTTGTTTTCCAAATGTCACTGTGTTCTTGGACCTGTTGATGGAACAATTTGCAGAGGAGTGAAAGAGTTTCTCTGTGTGTGTATTTATGCTGCATCGTTAATGGCTCCCCAAGCAGGGTACTGGTTAACGTTCTGTTTGGGCTGGCAGAGTTGTTTGGGTTACTTGGGGAAATTAAATTACATGTACTTTTGGGAGGATAAAGGAAGCTAAATACCTAGTACAAATGATACCAACAATAATATGTATTTTCAAATGTATTTTATAAACTATAACGTTTATCACAAAGCTGTGTGCACACTAGCTAGTTTATAAGCTGGAAACACTGGCCTACTATACATTGACACTAATATGTAATGATACTATATAGAAATACATTGTGTATACATCCAGATAGACAAGTACTGTGGGATTCAAGATGTGTTCTTTTTATTGAACATTTGATCAAGATCATTACAATAGTCTTTCAAATTAACATACACAGTCAATGTATTTTGTTCACATACAGTATAACAAACAAGACATATCCTGAATTTCAAATGTCTTTACGTGGATAAAAAGCATTACTATAATACATTTCCAATAGTGATATTTCAATTATAAAAAACTGAAAAACAAGAATAAGACAAAACAAAAAAAACATGTGATCAGTGCCAAAATAATTATCTTTCAGATTCTAATACAGATACATAATTATTTTACCTTTAAAATGTAGTTATTATAAAATCTTTACAGGGTACACTTTAAAGTATCAGAATGTCTTTGACCTTTTTTACAACAATGGGCAACAGGCTTCAGACATGTTTTGTAATGTTTCACAGTGTCATGCCAAAACATGACAGCAGAGGGAGCACCAACACTAAGTCTGATTCTACAGACTGCATGTTGATTCATTCTCTTCCATATGTCATTTTGGGATGTCTGACTCTGCCAGATGACAATGTCCTGAATGGGTCTGCTACCTTTTGGGGAGTGGGGAGGTCTGCTGCCTCGTCTATGCTGGGTTGGGTTCAACTGACAGAAGAGAGGAAATAGGGAGAGAGAGGAAGAGAGAGAGAGAAAGATAGAAAGAGGAAAGAGACAGGAGAAAAACAGACTAATAAAGAGGAAAGAGAGAGAGAGGAGAGAGATGGAGAGGAGAGAGAGAAAGAGAGGAGAGGGAGTGGACGATAGACTGCGAGGAGAGCGAGGAGACCGACTAGAAAGAGTAAAGAAAGAGGGAGAGATAGAAAGAGAGAGGAGCGCAAGAGGGAGACGAGAGAGAGGAAAAAGAGAGAGTGGAAAGAGAGAGAAAGAGAGAGAGAGGAGTGCCAGAGTTCACACAGATGTTTCTTGTTAGCGGCCCGTGCAGCAGCCTCCCATTAAGTTGCTCTGTGGTCGGGAGGAGACTTTAATTTTCACAGTTTAAGAAAGTTTGGGACATTTCTTTCATCCCTGATGTCGCTTCAGTTGTTACAGAAGCAGGCATGCCTGCAGTCATACGTGAAGGAAAAGTCATTTTTACCCCCATTATTAAGAACTTTCAATGCATTTCAGTACAATTCTTTTGGAATGATCAAAACCCAGATCTTCACATATGATAGTGAGATAGGGTGGGGGAAGGGTATAGCACTGTGCCGGTGTGTCTGGAGTTTGAGCCTGCTATGAGAGAAAAAAAAAAATACCTTGAGCGGTTTTGATTCCCCACACTTTTCCATGTGTCGAATCCACGGCCGTTAAACAGGGCAATTTTACACACATTTTAAAGTCAGGAGGCCATACCTCATCTCAGATGTGAGGTTGTTAAGGTACTCTAGTCCAAACCTCAAGCCATATCACCCATGACTAGGAAGTAATGTTCTCACACATAACAAGGTCAGCAAAGACATTGTGGTTCTCAAACGTTCGGACGGTTGCTACTTAGCTTTGTAACACTCCTTCATTTTGTAACCTTGTTCAGTCTCAGCCACTGGCTCTGCGAGGCAGCTGTGTGGACCGATGCTTGTTGCTGTTGGCCCCAGATCAAAGCTTTCACAAGATGACAGGACCTTATCTACCCAGGGTGGCAATGAGGATAATTGTTGCCTTAATGTCACCCTTCATAGATGCAGAAGTAAGACAGTATTCTGTACTGTAGCCGAGAACATGACAGACTATACACACAAGACTACTGAGGGGCAGGCTGTTGCTTTTGAAAGGTAGCAAGAACATATTATGTATCTTGTGCAGTAAAATCATAAGTACAATCCGACACGTTTGCATAAACAAAACATTTGACAAATTATCTAATTTCATTTTGGGCTTTGTGAAATGTCCGTCACAGAATCATTGACTCAACATAAAATAATAATGGACTGGATATAAATAGACACTTTTGTACATATATCTATACAACATACATATAAGCACGGTGCTAGTGGTGTGTGTAGGTGTGTGTGTGTGTATGTTCACACCTGCCTCTCCTCAAAGAGGATTTGAGCATAGACAGTTCCTGTACAGGCTGTTTTGTTGTCTGGTAGAGGCTTGACCAACTCCAGCTCTGCATAGGTCAAGCTCTCCTCAGCTATCTTTGGCTGTGGTGAAGGGGTGGGGTCGGGGTGGTGTTGGTGGGGGAGAGAGGAAATGGGAGAGGGGGAGGATAGGAGAAGAGTCACATTCACAGCTACACCTACAGTTGTGTGTTTGTCTTTGCTATTGAGGTCATACAGAGTGCTTATAAAGTGCAGTTTATGGAGCACCAAGTTCATACCTACAAAGAGGTTTCCACTTCTAAAAGTTGTATTTTCTGAAACAAAGACATTCCTCTAAGCCTTAAAACATCGAGGACTAGAATGTAGATACTCACCAGGACCACTTTTCGGGGCTGGGCCTTTAAGAGTTTGGGTTTCCTTAGTTTGTCTGCAATGGGCACTGAGAACAGGGACAGACACCGATGAAAGCAGAGCAGAGAATGATTGGCTAAAACATTATTCAGCTGAAGGGAGGAAATCTTCTCCAGAAAAACCCAAATCACATATATATAATCTCTATTCTCAATGTTTACATGTCTGTCATCCTAACATAGTCATGACATCTTCAGTGACAGACTGAGACACATTCAAACATAAACATTCTGACTAGTCAAACATAAAGTGCTTTAAAAAAAAGTGTTTATTTCTAGTCCTTGTGTGTTTAGATAGATAGATAGAGAGACTGATTACCTTTTGCTGGTATCTCTGGAGGTATCTCCTGCTGTTCCCTGAGCCTCCTCTTCCTGTATCTCCTCTCTTTCTTGGGCAGAGCAGGAGACACAGAAGTCACACTGGTGACGGTCTCCCCCGAACTGGAGAGAGAGACAGAAAAAGAGAGAGTGTGTGTGTATGGGGAGGAGACAGAATTCAGACATTGATGCATACCAACTTCTAAGAGAGTAAGGTAATACTGCTGGGTAATGCTCACCTGTTCTGAGGACTCTTGACCAAATGGTAACTGTCTGCCAATTAAAGAAAAGCACAACCCTCTTACAATGTAATGCAATGCTGAAATAATGATGAGGTAATGTTTATGTGTCTTTGTGTGTGTGTGTGAGGTAGAGAAAAAGAGAGAGAGACAGCTTGAGAGAGACAGAGGGAAAAGATGGAGGGAGAGAGAGAGATAGATGGAAAGAAAGAGGGAGGGAGACGGGGAGAGCAGCACAGGAAGGTGTGATGCTGGCTGAAACAAACCTTTTAACCTCTGCTTCCTCTGTATGTACTGGCAGGTCACTGTGACAGTGAACATACACATACACACCAGCCCCACTGAGCAGATCAGGACAGCACACAGGTAGACATCTGGAGAACACACACACACCACATACACAAGCACACACACACACACACACACACACACACACACACACACACACACAGTCAGACAATACGTAGGTAGTTAAATAGTACAGCCCACACAACCTTGAAGACTCGTATTTTCATTGTTGCTCACTTCTGCAAAAATAGACTTGAAAAGCAGTCTCTCAGGAAAATCCACAGAGCATGTTGTATTCTGCCATTCATAGTGTTATTGGTAGGATACTTTTACCAAGGACAGCAGAGCATCACAGCAAAGTACAAAGTCTTACCTTGAAACAAGCTCCACAGGCTCTCCTTGGCCTTTGTGATTGGGAGGACATGCACTGGAGAGAGAGACACAGAGGGAGAGAGAGAGAGAGAGAGAGAGAGAGAGAGAGAGAGAGAGAGAGAGAAACGAGAGCGGTCAGACAGAGAGAGTGACAGAGAGTGAGAGAGAGAGAGAGAGAGAGAGAGAGAGAGAGAGTGAGAGAGAGTGAGAGTCCATTGTCATGACTGGGGCTTGAGCTCCCTGCCTGCCATCCTGATTATACAGCGTGTTATGTTTAAATAAAGCTAATTGTAGGTGCAGCCATGGAGGATGACAGTGCTGAGGTTACTCCCTCCTAATGCTCTCTTCCTCTCTCCCTTGTCTTTTGCTCCAGTAGCGCTGGCTAACACCCACCCTGACTGTCCTGAAATACACCAAACACAAGCAGCTGTCGACAGCCAGGCTAGCCATGCAGGCTACCAGAGCCTGTCTCACTCTAACACACACACACACACACACACACACACACACACACACACACACACACACACACACACACACACACACACACACAGACGATACTTAGCTAGATGTCTGGACTGAAAATAAGACCAAGTCGATGTCCACTTTGTCTGCAGAGCAGGTGACCCACATCCGATCGTGGCTTGGATGAAGGTATCCATATCTCCAGACAGTCCAGAGGATTTACATGGGATTTACTTCTGGAGCACTTTCCTCCCTGGAAGCAGAACCCTCCATGGCTGGACTGCCCATGTGTGACCTACATTCACGTACCTCACTTCTCAGAGACAAGCCTAACTCTAAGATCTGGCTTGGCCAGAGCAGATGCTTTTCCTGTGTGTGCCCAGACTCTACTTATTGTTACTATGTTAAGCCTACCCTCATTTTGAGGCTTGTTTGTCAGCCAGTTCTGTAGCGTTGTATCCCTGTGTCCCTCTGAGAATGCGGGATCATCAGAAATCAAGCGAGCACCATCTCTGTCAAAGATGTTGGAAACAGTTAAAAGACAAGTCTGCTTCGGCTTGAATTATAGCACTTGAGTATGGAGGACCAAACCTGCCATATTTACAAATGAATGAATGAATAAATACATGTCCACATCCATGCATTTAGACAGAAATAAACAAATATATGTATTAATTAATGCACAATTGTCAATCAATAGTTACATATATTTTACATTTATGTATGTATTTATTTTTGTATTCATTTATTTATTCATTTATTCATTTATTCATTTATTTATTGATTTATTGATTTATTGATTTATTGATTTATTGATTTATTGATTTATTGATTTATTCATTTATTTATTCATTCATTTATTCCTTTATTCATTCATTCATTCATTGTTCCCAATATGATAATGAGAGGAGGCCAGTAGGCGTGGAAACTGACGTTCAGACATTGCAATCAATCCAGAGCCATAGATTCAATCTAGCTAACGCCTGGGACACACTGGCTGCGAAGCGCCCTGAAGCGCCACAATCTGCTACGAATGATGCGATGCTGTTCACACTAGACGCGCATTTCTCCACGCCGGTCACCAAGCCTTTCACCTTCTCTGAGCTTTCCTTTTATACATGTAAAGCTGACATTGTACATAAACATGGCATAGGCTACAGGCTAATTAGGCAACTTGTTGCTCCAACAACCGTCGCAACAGCATCCCATTCCCAACATAACGTGGCAATGTTTGGCTTTTGTTGCCGTAGTCTTTGTAAAATACGTGCTGTGGGGCATACAACTCCATGTAGGACTAAGCTACATTTCATCTTCGATGATTAACTTTGTGTCGTCAATCTTCACAAATTTCTCTTCTGCTTGATTGGGGGCTATGACAGATCGTCTATCTCGCTCTTACACACAGGACAAAAATGTTGGTTTGACAATCAACAATCAGGATTTTTTATTTTTAAATGTTTAGCGTAGTGAAGTTGGGTGTTAAGTGATAGCCCACAACTAACGTAGTCAATTCTTTATAACATGTTTGTTTATCCAAATATCATATGGTGAATTAAATCTTTGTTTTCAACGAGGTCGGCCAGCCTGGCCATGTAGGCTATGTTGTCCATAAAAACGATATCCGCTTCGCAGCCAGTGTGTCCCAGGCGTTAGCTAGATTGAATCTATGGCTCTGGATTGATTGCAATGTCTGAACGTCAGTTTCCACGCCTACTGGCCTCCTCTCATTATCATATTGGGAACAATGAATGAATGAATGGATGAATGAATAAATAAATGAATAGATGAATGAATAAATAAATGAATAAATAAATGAATAAATGAATAAATAAATGAATAAATAAATGAATGAATGAATAAATCAATCAATAAATCAATCAATAAATCTATCAATAAATTAATTAATAAATGAATACAAAAATAAATACATACATAAATGTAAAATATATGTAACTATTGATTGACAATTGTGCATTAATTAATACATATATTCGTTTATTTCTGTCTAAATGCATGGATGTGGAAATTTATTTATTCATTCATTCATTTGTAAATATGGCAGGTTTGGTCCTCCATACTTGAGTACTACATGGCCTCTTCATAGAGTTACACAGCACCAGCTGCACATGCTGGAACAATCACAACGACATACATCTACCACAGCGTACTGTACGTCATAAAAGTGTCTTTATCCTATGATGAAAATGTCATGCATTTACAACTGTGTCTGAAAGACAGCATCCAGTCTTCTGGAAATGTCCAGACACATGCAGCCTTGTTCCTCCGCAGGCTGGTCGAATATCACGTCCCTTTTCTTTTCGGGATCCTTCTCATATTGCCCCAGGCAGACCAGAGACTGTACACAGGGCATCATTGATGGATCTGAGTTCTGTTTGATGAATAATTAACTCTGTCTTTCCACAAAGAGAAGACTGAGTCAATGAACAAGTTGTTGTATGGATTATACTGATGAATGCAGATAGGGTAAGAATATCTGAACGATAATCAATAACAGCCCTTACAAAAGCACCAGACATCCACACCAGTCCTTTCTTTCTTTCTTTTTCAGCCTTCCTTCCTTCCTTCCTTCTTCCTTCCTTCCTTCCTTCCTTCCTTCCTTCCTTCCTTCCTTCCTTCCTTCCTTCCTTCCTTCCTTCACTATCTATTGACTTCCAGCGATCCTCTCTTTCTCCCAGCATGTGAGCTCCAAACAGATGGAGGGAGCCCTCAGTTCTAGAACTCTGGGTTCATTCCAGCTTCCCCACCATGGATTCTGCCAGGCCCACGGTGGTTCTATACTTAACCCCTACACCACATCCTGTCCCTGCAGAGGTATCTGCTCCTTAAACACTCCCAACAGCTCCCTGCCCACACACAGGTCACACAAATACCTCCGCACCCTTAAAACTGGGAGCTTTATTTACGCTAGGGACAGCCCCAGTCGAATACTCTGTTTTCAGTTGGTTTTAAACTCTGGGAACTTTTTATCGGTGTATACTTGCATTTAAGGACGAGGCTCAGTTTAAGCTGAGCTGAATAGATTCACCTCACTCAGCTTTATGTGTGCAGTAGGTCAACAGCACAAATGTAAACAAGCCATGAGTGTCGCTGTAGTAAGTCTGGAGGTTGCGTCATAACACAGGAATTCCTGTGTTTCGAAAACATCAGGTGACCAGGTGTTTCACATCCACACACACATGCGCATGCACACACACACACACACAGCTGGCTGTTATTCTTCATCAACCACCTCTGACCTACAAATCAGTCCCTGGGGTCTCCCTCCGGTCCTCTAGTGTTGTTTCTGTAAATGTTACCATCCAGCAGTTCTGGAAGTCATGGAAGGCCTACAGCAAATGTAGCGTCCCCTTAATAGCTGATCCCAAGATTGACGGAGGGCCGAGGACGGTTGTCAATCCTCTGAACACCTTCAAGGCTCTCCAAAGAAACCTTGCGGTTCAGCCATGTCACGTTGTCTTGCTGTGGAGTCTCCATACTTAGCTCAGTGTGTGTACTCGACACGGACAGGGAAACTCCCCCGTCAGGCCAAAGTCAATATGGGGCAGTTTGGAGGAGAATGGAGATGACGCGCTGCCAGTGTTCTCCCGGCAGCTCCTGGTCCAGCTGCTGAGAGGCCGGAATGGGCTCGCCCGAGGGCACTGGCACCGCCTGACAGGAATGCTTCCATGGAAAGTGCGGTTTCGGCTTCTGAAGCTTTAAATTCTGCTCCGGGGGGAAGAAGTAGCTTCTGTGTTTGCTCAGTGTTTACACAGATAAATGTGGTTATGGTGATTGGAATAGACAGTTTTCATGTGCTGAAAATTTGCTTTTGCTTGAATGTCTCAGGACATGGAACATGGAACAACAGGCTAGAGGAACCGGACCAGCCCACAAGATGAACAACCTATGACAATATGCCCTGCAAGTTGAAACTCTCTAGAAGTTAAAGATGTATTTTGTTTGGCAGGATGCTGCAACTTATTTCCATGAAGGATCCTTTTTGCTCTAGATATTCCAGAACCACAAACCATTCCTTAATGAAAAACAGGACCTTCCATTACGCATTATTGAATCTTCTGCATGCTAGATGCAGCGTGAATTAGGTCATACAGTTGGGGTCCCTTTTACTGGGTTCAACCAATGCTGCTGTCTTTATCTCTCTGCCTCCACTGCTACTACAACTGCTGCTGCTGCTACTGCAACTGCTACTGCTATTGCTGCTACTGCTACTGCTGCTGCTGCTGCTGCTGCTGCTGCTGCTGCTACTGCTACTGCTACTGCAACTGCTACTGCAAATGCTACTGCTACTGCTGCTGCTGATGCTTCTGATGCTGCTGCTGCTGCTACTGCTACTGCTACTGCTACTACAACTGCTACTGCTACTGCCCCTGCACAAAAACCCTGTAAACCTTTTTCCTGTCACCAAAAGTTCTACACCTGGAGGAGGTGAGGTCCTGCATCTGGAGGATGTGAGGTCCTGAACCTGCAGGAGGTGAGGTCCTGCATCTGGAGGATGTGAGGTCCTGAACCTGCAGGAGGTGAGGTCCTGCATCTGGAGGAGGTGAGGTCCTGCATATAGAGGAGGTGAGGTCCTGCATATAGAGGAGGTGAGGTCCTGCATATAGAGGAGGTGAGGTCCTGCATATAGAGGAGGTGAGGTCCTGCATATAGAGGAGGTGAGGTCCTGCATATAGAGGAGGTGAGGTCCTGCATATAGAGGAGGTGAGGTCCTGCACCTAGAGGAGGTGAGGTCCTGCATATAGAGGAGGTGAGGTTCTGCACCTGGAGGAGGTGAGGTCCCTCATCCAGCTGAGCTGAGGTCCAAACCAGACCGGAGTTTACCTACCTCTGAGCTCCGTGGCGGCCGTGGAGTTGGTGGAGGCCTTCAAGCGGGTATGGTGCTTCTTGAACTCCTGGACCCGGCACATGTAGAGCCCGCGGTCTTGCTCGGACACGTTGAGGATCACCAGCTCGAAGATCTTGCCCTGCTTGACCACGGTCAGCCGCAGCTTGGGCCACGGGAAGCTCTTGGTGTAGTTGCCATAGAAACGGGCCTTGCGCATGTTGACGCGGGCGATCAGCAGCTCCTGGTCCTCGCGGTCGGCGCCGGCGGGGAGAAAGGTCCAGCGGACCACAGGCAGGGAGCTGGCTCGGCGCTGCTGGGAGACCACGCAGACCAGCGTGACGTTCTCACCCTCCTCGGCCACCGTGAAGGGGGCGGGGCTTACCGTGACGTTGATGGCAGAGCAGACATCTGGCGGAGAGGAGGAGATGCAGGCGGGGTCAGGGTGGGTACGTTGAGATCGTGGGTGTTGAGGTGGGGGTCATATGTATGTACTACATGATGAGGGTCATATGTAAGTGGGGGTCACAGATGTGTGAGGTGGGGGTCATAGAATTTCAAGGCTTTTCTCTGTCCAGCTACTCTGTAGGGAAGGACTGCGTGTCGATTTTTGGCATGTGACCAGCTTGAGTGGGTGAATTATTGAGGGACAAACTTTATGAGCTAACTTGTTGCAACATCTGTGTTTTCACCCTTGGTTCATTTTCACAGACAATGAGCCTATTTCTGTCTCAGGAACAGCTTCAAACATCCCAGAATAACATTCCTCAACTGTAAGGAGTGGTTGACAAGGGGTGACAGGAAAACGTCACATCAAATTAAAGTCAAATGTTTTAAAGCAAAACGTTGCCTACACTAAAAGAGGGTGACGCTTTCAAAGCTTTGTTATGTCAGTAAAACTTAGATGCTGAAATACACCCCATAATCTTACTACAGTCGATTTTGAACTGTTTGAAGAGTAACACCAACAAAAGGAATTCCCAGTTTTTTACCTGCAGTCAAGGTTTTTTTTTCTTTTTCTTTCCATCTATTCATCCCTTCATCCCTCCATCTCTTCATCCCCTCATCCCTTCATCCCTCCATCCCTTCATCAACACACATTCCTCAGCTGTTGACAGTTTGATATCTGCGATTGTACCTTCGAAAATCTCCTTCGCTATACTCTACAGTTTTCAACAGAGTTGAAGAAAATTCCTTACCTGTAAAGAAGGTTCTAGTCAGGAGAACTGTGACCAGTGAGGAGATCTTCATTTTCCAGACCAGCAGGCTCCATAAACGCCTGGTAAATGTCTCAGAAGAAAGCGAGGAAGCCTTAGGATCTCTCCTCCTCTCCTCTCAGCTCTTCTGTGTAATATGAAACAGGGGTTACTCTGTTTCAGCTTAGAACCACCCACGCCCCTCCCCCTACACAC
This sequence comes from Osmerus eperlanus, assembly GCF_963692335.1. Lineage (NCBI taxonomy): Eukaryota > Metazoa > Chordata > Actinopteri > Osmeriformes > Osmeridae > Osmerus > Osmerus eperlanus. Next base: position 9,658,105 of record NC_085029.1, on the reverse strand, counting down.
ACACACACACACTCACTGGCGAAAAAGTGGGAAATGTAATTTCCTGTACTGGAGGGGATGGAGTGTGTTTGGGAGGTTGACGTAGAGAGAATCACACTTCCAGCTGTGGACTACAGACAGTCGGACACACAGTTGGGTAGACAGATAGCCAGACAGACAGGCAGAAAGCCAGACAGGCAGACAGATAGACAGACAGGCAGAAAGCCAGACAGGCAGACAGATAGCCAGACAGACAGTCAGAAAGCCAGACAGGCAGACACTCTAACTACTGTTTTATTTGTCCTCCCACACACACACACACACACACTCACTGATAATGAGAGAGAGGATGGAGAGAGTGCCCAGTCTGGGTCTCTGTCTGGCTAAACTGGATCCCAGAGGGAATCCTTGTGTCGTTTCAGAGGAGCTCTGTTTCGGGGACACAGGGCTTCCTTTTCTTCTTTCAGCTTGACAAAAGAAAAGTTGACACACATTCAATCCTTTTCAAAGCACAAAGTTACATGCACAACCCCCAAAATTCTCATTTCGAACGAAGTTGTTGGTCAGAGTTTATAATCTGTGCCACCCCAAGGAAGGAAATGTTACTATATTGTAACTATTCCACTTTTGTGTGAAACACAGATAACAAAAACATAAACAACAAAAAACTTGTAATTTCCCTATCACCGTTTCAAGAGATTCCCGGCTCTGATTGGTGAATCCTTCTCAGTCCCTCAGACTGGAAATGTAATAATTCTGGTTGTGTTTTCACAGAAGACTGCTGAGCTAGGCAGCATCCAGAACTCTTGGCAGGAGACCGGGAACACACACAGACAGAAGACAACACACACGGGGGATGGGGGTGTAGTTGTCGAAAGGGTAGGGTATTCCAACCTATAGTGAATCCAAAAACAAAATAAGTACAGCTTCTGCACGCTCACTTATGTTTTGTTCATATGGGTCTGGTGTCTCCTTGACAGACAGAGATATCAATCCAGTAACCAGCTCAGCAACTTCATCATCTCCATGTCTGGGTCTGCAGGGCATCTGTCTGGCAGCACTGGGAAGCCTATGCTAACTGTGGTGGCGCGAGAGGGTTTTCAGTACACGTGTTTGTTTACAAGCTTCGCCTGGAGCTCAGATGTGAGAGGAGAGACGGCTGGGTGAGGCACCGAGACAGAAGGGGTTCAGTTATGAGGGCGCAACACTGCCATCTGGTGGACAAAAGCGCAACTGCGTGATTATTTCAAATCGTACTTACTAACTTTAATGATAGTAACACTGCTTATGTCGTATTTTATAGCCTCGGAAAAGCATGTTCCAACATGTTGGGCACTTATCTTTCATGAATAATCGTGAGCGTGCTTCGATGAGTAGGCTAACGCGTGGTCATCAAACACATGACTTGAAGTGGATGGAACAAGGAAGAACAAGCCTACATGACTGAAGTTGCTAATTGCATGTCGAGAGCAACTATTATGATCACAAAGTATTTCTGTCACCGAGAGAGCTTCCTTCAAATCATGACAAGCCAAGTATGGATTGATAGGCAATTAACAGGTTCAAACAGTTGACAGGATAACACAATTAAACCGCATTCTTTCGATGAAAAAAGGATGTCTGATAACACGGTTTATTCATTTCCCATTAAGATCGTCTGCAACTGTAAAATGATCACTTGTTAAGTGTGAACATGCTGGTTTAAGTCCCACAGAGTTTACCCTGGAGGAGGGGCTTGCAGAAGAAGGTAAGGGTGTTGCCCTTTGACCTCTTAGCAGCTTCTGGGGGGTTCTCGTCTTGCCAACCAGCTCTGCTCACAGCTTAGAAAACAATCTCCCTGACCTCGGGACACCCAAGATACAGCCCAGCTGATGGGCTGAGCCTGTCTGAGGCAAGGCCAAGGTCAGCTGGTGGTGCTGCACATTCTAGACACAGTCAATATGGTACTGTTCCCCTTCCCACAACAGCACCCCCAACTCTGAGCACACATTAGTTCAGGGTAAACCAATGAGCCTTCATCAAAATGGGTATCCATGACAACAGGCAGGGGTTGTACTGTAAATTGGTTTATAATCTACACAAATGTAAAAAGTAATTTGATTTAATATTTACATATTCAATGAAAAATATAAGAATACAACTGGTGGAAATGCATCAATACAAATGCCTTTACATACACTCACACAATACTGTATCAGCTGTACTTATAATTCACACAATACTGTATCAGCTGTACTTATAATTCACACAATACTGTATAAGCGTAAGAGTATATTACACAAACTCAACATGTATCTTCTGAATGGGTTCTCTTGTATTCAAACTTCATGTCCACAGTTCTGTCAACCACAGGAAGGAAAGACACAGTTCATTTAAACGTAGCTTTTTAATTTAGATCATTGTTTATTGTTAAATATTTGTCATTTTATTTAGCTTCTTACTAGAATCATGACAACTTAAGCCTTAATTCCAGAAAGTTCACTTCACCTTATAGATGGTCTTCTCATATCATCTGAATTCAAGACAAACACATGTTTAGGAACACCTAATCTGTGCCACTGTGATCTGCTGAGGGCTGTTTGAGTTCAGTGTTCAGAAGTGTGATGTCTGTTCCCTACAAGTGTAGGATCACCTTCAAGGTTGCTGTCAAGCATGAGTTTCTTCATCATGTATAGCATGGAAGCCACAAAACAAATGGCCAAAAATAGCCCGATCCCTGCTCCGATCCAAGCGTATGTGGCATCTGTAACAAACAAACAAACAAACAAACAAACACCAACAAGGGGTGTTGTGGGAGTAACATGTTCCCAGTCAAAAAAACGATATGTTGTGATAGCAGCTGCAGGTTGACCAACTGCTCATATCCAGTTCCTGTTTAGTGGAAGTGAGGCCAGAACACACGTGAGAGCTGATAGATTTTGCAACCTGTTTACTTTAGCCTCACTTAGTGGGAGGGAGATATCTCAGTCACGATCTCTGTCCTCTGGGTCTGGGCTTGTATCAGACTGCTGTTGCTGCCTCACTGGAGCACTCATTTGGAAACTCAGTCCTGTCTCCAGTTCCGGTTCCATTACAGTGGTATAAAAACACTGGTGTTTTTATACAAAAAAAAACAAATTAGTTAATTATTTTATTCAAAACTAATTAGCTCCCCCAGGGATTTCGAGGAATGGCACTTTGATTGATTGCTGTCATCAGACAGATTCAGCGACGTTTGGACAAGGGATTTCATAGATGACTCAACGTGATCAGTACATTGGACAGAGTCATAGTGAAAATGCTTTACCTGGCTCGTCGTCGCTTTCCAGTCCGTCTCCTCTCACACATTGCAGCACAGACTCTGAAACATAAAGAAGGTCATCGTAATGCAAGACCCCTCACCTTCTTAGCAGTCTGGCGGTCGTCACCACTTCCTCGTGTTGACACAGTTATGACGATGACACAGACGTTGACATGAATAATCAGGTTGACAGGAAAGAGATATGAGATCTCTGTCTCGGGGCTGATAAGGAGGAGGACTTCCTGTTTCTGTTAGGAGTTCAGTAGCTGGCTGTGCTCAGCAGAATCCCCCGTCTCATTGAATGACAATCGTTTATTTGTATAACCTGAACAACCAGTTGTATCCTTGCATTTACCCATTTAAACAAGGATTCGCACACATCATGTGCTTGTCCATCTCGACAGAGAGGGTTCTCAGGTTCAGTCAACAGTGTAGTGGTCACGTATACCATGTGTGGATGTTAACAAAGATTCACTGTGTCTCACACACTCAGGTTTACACTCATTCTACACAAGGTACAGTCGTAAACATGGCCCAGGTCATCTGCCAGCATCCTCGGATTAAGTGTATTTACAAGTAATGATAATTCACCAAGGAGTTCTGATGAGGATTAAGCTATTTTGTGAAAGCTACTGGATATCTATTTAGCAGGGCAAACGAATAGGTGGTTTTTCAGCACTTACCAGTTATGACGACTTCTACAGCTGCAAAACGGCCAATGTTCTGAAGCATCTTCATCGCTTTATCTGGATCTTCCTCTCTCTCTCTCTGCCTCTCTCTGTCAGTCCTACTCCTTTGTTCGGTCCTTTTCACTCCCTTTCTTGTTTCAATGTTTATGCCAAAACTACTGGAGGTACTATGAGTGCAGATATGAAACCATTTCCTGTGTGTGACCCATAAAAGGGTTTTAGATGCGTTGAAAGAACGCCAACACGGCAGCCTTGAGTCCAGCCTCCAACACCGCACCCAGCACTCTAATGTACATGAGCTTCAACAGTGTTCTGCCTCGGAAACCTGACTGGCGGCCATCTCTTTCTCTTCTGTCTCACTCTCTGTTTCTCATTGTTTCTCTCTCTGTTTCTCTCTCTGTCTCTCTCTCTGGTCTCTCTCTCTGTCTTTCTTTCTGTCTCTCTGTTTCTCTCTCTCTCTCTCTCTCTCTCTCTCTCTCTCTCTCTCTCTCTCTCTCTCTCTCTCTCTCTCTCTGTCTCTCTCTGTCACTCTCTCTGTCTCTCTCTTTATCTCTGTATGTCTGTCTCTGTCTCTCTCTGTGTCTCTCTCTGTCTCTCTCTCTGTCTCTCTCTTTGTCTCTCTGTCTATCTCTCTTTCTCTCTCTCTGCTGTCTCTCTGTCCCTCTGTCTCTGTCCTTATCTGACATGACCTATGACAGTCAGTATGGAGACTTACAGTAATAGAGTGTTTAAGTGCGTGTCACAGTACACGGCATGGTAAATCGATGCTGTCTTTGTCCTCATGCCTTACTATTTAACAAGCAAGGCTCTTACGTAACTGCATGTGACCTGGGAAAGCTGTTTATTGAATGCTGATGTTTCACGAGAATAAACATTTTGTTTTCACAACACATCAGCGCATGTAACTGTATCTGTCTTGAGTCGCTGCAGAATGTTGAGCGATGGAATGTTGGGTGGCGGAATGTTGGATGGGATGTGTGATATGGTGGTTGTTGTTGAGCAGTGAAGGGCTGCATGTGGTATTTGGGCCAAAGACAAGCACAGTCATGTTCCACCACAACAGACAAACATGATACCGAAGGGTTCCCAGCTCTGAGAAGCATGCCTGGCGAGGGGTTGGAATACCTTTGGACAAATCCCATTTCACGGGAACAACCATCCTCCACACACTTGGATATGCTCACATACACACTGATACTCTATTATTGGTGTTGATAGCCAATCCCAAGCATCTCCCATTAGACCAAGATGATATCCCCATGGTCTAAAGGCGAGACTACCACCTCATTTCTCGACAAAAAGTTCCCTGTACACCTTCAAGAATGACGGCTTGTTCTACCAGAACTTCAGCTACAACAATGCTGCGTGTTCCACAAAAACAGCATCTACAAACCTCCATTATGTATTGCAGAGACCCCCTTGTAACCTTCCAAGGGGACGACTGTAAGGGAACCCTGCCAGTTTGCACCTGAGCCCCTCACCCTCCCCTCTTTCAAGCGTCTCCGTCTCGCCCTTCACACTTCATGTCCCTCCTGAATGAAAGGCCTCATCGTTGGAGGAGTGTAGATGTGAACCTGGAGCGGCCTTCCCCGTCAGATGCCTGGCATGCCTGGACTGAGTGCCAGAGACCGTCAGCCTACCAGCTGCTAACGTTAGCAAACTCCTCCACAGACGCACCCTTTGATACACATACTGTATATATACACACACACACGCACAAAACACACACTGTGTGTAGATTAGAAGGCAGGTGTGTGAGATAACGGAAGTGACTGAGATTAACATCTGATCTGGGCCTCTGCAGGCTGTTAGGCAGACATGGCTTGCAGGGTGATTGTGTGTGTGTGACATCAGGCTTCGAGGGATTTCTGTAATTAGATGAAGCTAACAGGCAGAGAGTGGGAGGTAGGATCTGGCTGGGTAAACCGGAGGCTCAAGTAATCAAGGCCAGAGCCTCCAGCATTCTGCTGGAACCATCAACCGAACCCAATTATCCCATCATAAGTACACAGATTTGAAAGTTTGAAGCAAAGGCGTATCTGGCTCCCATCTGATACAATCACAATGCTCCCCAGGACTGTGAGAGGTTTGCAGATCCAAACATATTAATTAGATTTGAGGTCAGAAAAACAAGATATCTTTCTTGATTATTTCTGAGTCATACATCTCAGCCTCTTCATGCTCCGTGAACCAGTTTATTGCCCATCCCCATCCTGGCGCCGGCGTCTCCTTTTAGCAACTAGAGGGCTGAGCTGTGGTCAAGATCAATACCGGCTCCTTCTCACACTGTGGCCTTCTATAATCCTTTCTTGCTAACTTTGGTTACATGCATTTATTGTCTGGCAAAGGTTTTGTGTGTTTAAGGGTTAAGGGTTATGTCTGAATCTTTCCCAGCGTTTCTCTTTCTTGCCTTTTCAACCAAGAGGATTTGAGAGAGACTTTGGTTGCATGCATCTATTTTCAGACCAACGTCCGACATTTTGAGTGCATTCTTCACATAGTGTTTAAACACAACACTGTTGTAGGGTTATTTTAAAACCTTTTATAAATATTTTGCGTTTTTTAATACGGTTTCGGTTAGCTCCTGACTATGAATGGAGCCAATCCGATATGGATAAGGAATGGTGTTTTAATTCCATCTGCATGACGTTGATGCGTGTGTCCCTGAAGTGGTGGGTCAGAATGTCTGGTCGGTGTCCTCCATTGCCCTCCAGTCTGTCTCATCCTGTGACTCTGCAGTACCCTTGTTTGTTTTCTCTAGCTCTGCGGGTTAACCCAATCCCTTGGGACACCTGCACTGGTAAGGGGTTAAGTAAGTGTGAAGGATGGTTGGGTGCATGATAGGTAACCTGGGCTGAGAAGCGAAGGCTTGAGAGGCCTAGGCATTCGTTCTGCAGGTTAGCTGATTTTAGAAGTATTCTGCAGGCCAAGGTTTGAACCTGGTTGGTGATATGGAGGAACCATAGCAACAGGGCAGGCTGCCCCAGCCAGTCAGTTCAGCTGTGCTAGCTTTCAGCAGCAAACAGGAACCACGGGCATTCATCCAGCTTCCACTCATCCACATACTGCGGTCAGTGAAACAGAAATACCTGCTTTTACTGGGCAGCCATGACAGTTAGTCAGCCACACTTGTGTCTGCGTGACTGCTCAGTGGATGCTCTGCCAGCCAGCCAGGCAGCCACATCCCGAGCACTGCCTCTCCAAGACCCATGTGTGGTTGTCCATCACATGGTCACACAGGCCCAGCCTGCATGCCTGGTATCCTCTAGAGAGAGGAGTCCTCAGCTCCAATCTCCTATTATAGCGTTGGCTGGCTGGAGGAGGGTTTGACTGGAGGAACTGATACAAGAGACCATCTGGGTCTGGGGTTGGAGGCTGGGTTGCTAGGCGGAGAATGAGATAAGGAGGGGATTTTAGAAAAAAAATAATGGTGGCCCAGAAGGTGAGAAAGAGTGTGTGTAAAGTGTGAAGAGTGTGCATGAGAACAGAGGAAATAAAAGACAGAGCGAGAGACAGAGAGCGAGAGACAGAGAGGTAAAGACAATGGGGGATAGGGAGAGAGAGAGGTTACAGATAGTAAGAGAAAAAGAGAGAGAGATAGGGAGAGAGGGAGAGAGGGAGAGAGGGAGAGAGGGAGTTGCACTGTAGATAGTAAAGGGAAATGCACTCAGATTGCACTGCTCTAAAATGTCACCCCAGTGCTGACAGCGCCAGAAACCAAATATCCCCCAAACACTGAAGGGACTTTCCCTCGTCAGAAAAAGTTACCATAAGAAATTACATCTTCATCCCTTTGATTATTGTTAATTCTCAAATATATTCAAGAAACTTAGATGTTAGACTTTGACTTCACAAAAAAATGAAAGTTTGCATCTTACAACAGGCTGTGAAACAATCCTTGTGTATGAGCATCTAAGAAATCTCTCACTTCAAATGCGAACTTGTTACCCTCTCTACGAAGTCTCTCTCTTGAAAGACAAACCCGTTCCCCTTGTGTCTATCCCCTCAGCCAACAGTCTGCACAGTGTGTCTGTCCACTCAGCACAGCCAGTGTCTGATGCCTGCAGGAGTGAGGCTGGCCATGGCCGCCTCCAACAGGTGTGACTTTGACATGTGACTGATTAGCTTGGACGTGGAAGGTGTGTGGAGATGAGAGGCAGGCGGCTACTGTATGAAATACAAGGCTACCGAAATAGACCAGCTGTCAGATAGAGCAGTTTCCTACAGTATTGTACAGAGGGCCGCATGGGCATCACACAGTGATTGACGTTTAGAGACTTGGTAAACCATGGTGGGTCGTATAGAGCTGGAGAGGTGGAAGGCAAGCATGTGGCGTTTGCATGACGTTTAATGGAATCAAACTCATGTCAATGGAATGTTTAAAGTCAGTCTCAAATAGGACTCCTCTCCTCTCCCACTGGCTAATTTTAAGCTAAAGTCACCAACATTCTATATGTCTCTGATCTTCACAGCAACAACGTGTTTCAGTCACACGACCACCCACCCTGCACCAGCCGTACCTAGTGTAGCCTGGCCTAGCAAAGCAAGCCCAGCCAAGCATAGACCCACCCAGTGCAACCCTGTCCACCAGTTCAGCCCGGGCTGGCTTGGTAAACAAAGCCTGGGTGAGCAGCAGTGTTGAAACCAGACCTTTCCCCTCAGGGGTCATCAGATACTCCAATCCCATCAACCTCCTCTTCACGGCCAGTGAGTGAGTGTGTGTGGAACTCATGCAGCCCAGATTATGCAATATTCTATATCTGACAAGTTGTTTGTATCGAGTCACGGGCTAAATGTTAGCCAACCGCTAACCTACCCCACCCCTCAGACACCCAGCCCCCCTGTGGGTCCAGCAGCTAGGCCAGTGAAGGCTCCACTCAACCTCTCCTCACATTGGATGGGCTGTGTATTCTCATACAGGCACTTAAAAGTAAAGAAGGCTCAGGGTTCGGACCAACGCTCTGCTGGCGACAAAAATAGCCAGTGACCGTTTCCATCCCATCTGAATGCCAGGCTGCTGCCACTTGACACCCAGAGCTTCTTCCAACATGCAGGCTAGCTAACTGCTCCCAGGGTTACTGCTCAGTTTGGCCACGCTGGCCGCCGAGGCTATTTCGGTAGCCAGTCTTCTGTGCTCACCTCTGGGTCCCGTTCACCCATCACATTTCATCCTAGGTTTGGAGACTTGAAGTGAGTTCTGCTACGTTAGCTGTCTTTGGCTGCTTTTTCTATCGCTTCTCGTTTTTGGTTGTCAGTCAAAAAGTTGCTTACAAACACTTTTTTTTCTTTCAGCCGGTGTTGTGGATTCGTCTTACTCTACGGATTTTTCTTATGACCTTTTTTCCTGGCTTGTTTTGACCCTATGACCCTATGGGATACCCAATCGGAAGGTGAGGAAGCTTTAGAACTTGAATTTGGTCAATGTTTGCCTTTCCCTGGAGACATGAGGAAACGGGGAGATTAGCCAATGTGTTGTGTTTCATGAATACTCAGGAAAAAGTTTTTTTACGTCAACTTCTACATGTTGTAAACTTTTGGTAATAGTGAATGATAATTTCACATGAGAAATAATTTCCATTTCAATTTTTTTCAATCAAGCATATAGACAGAACCTTTAGGAGGACTGAAGTTATTTACATTTAGTCATTTAGCAGACGCTCTTATCCAGAGCGACTTACAGTAAGTACAGGGACATTCCCCCGAGGCAAGTAGGGTGAAGTGCCTTGCCCACACAATGTCAGTTGGCATGACCGGGAATCGAACTTCGGATTACTATCCCGATTCCCTCACCGCTCAGCCATCTGACTCCCTATGCTACAGTATCCCCTGTGACAGTTATGCTACAGTATGCTGCATACTACAGTGTACGCTTGATGCACCAAATGCTCTGTGTGGCGCTACACCAGGCCTATCTCTCTACTGTATGGGTTTATTTAGAGCTCCTTTAGGCTCCTAGGTGAGTGAGCTTCCTCTACTGTGGTTCCTCCTTGGGTATAAATACAGCAGCAGGTGCTGAGAAGATTCCCTGGTCTACGGATCAAATATTCAGACTCTGGAAAATAACTACACGACAGCCAAACTCTCCTGGAGAGCCAGTGCATTCTCTAGCCTACCATCATCAGTTTGTGCTGGATCCAGTTCAGTGTTTTGTGTCAAAGGGAAAAGTATTCCTCAGACCTCCCTCTTTGTTTGTAGGAATCAGTTTACTTGGGTGAAGTTGAGATGATATCCGTTCGGAGATAAACGTCAATCCATCTTCAACCATGGTCATGGCTGTTCTCCACTTCCCATGGTGTTTTAGAAACAAACTCTCTCAACAGAAACACTTTAGCTGCAATACTTCACATACACACAATGTCAAACCTGCTCGGTTTATCTCTACCTTGCTGAAGTGGTGGTACTTTTAAGGAGTGGTTTTGAGGGAACATTTAAGAGGTGATTGATAGGCCAATGGTAAAGCTCTCAGGTCAGACTGTATATCTGGGTTAATGAGCTATTCTAGGCCCTCACCCAGATAGCTAAACTGAGCTACACAGCTGCTGCTACGTTGGACCGGGAGTGATATGTTGTGATTTACTTGCATTCTCAACGCTCAGTTTAAACTTAGTCGCCATCTACAGCTTTTAGTAGCTGTGCCGTGGGCATGGCTTGTGTAAGCCCCACTCGTTAATCAGCGGTGGAAAAGATGTTACGGTCTTACTGTATCTTTTGAAGGTGACCACGGGGCGGTGAGTTCGGGTCCGCTCTCTCAACACAGCGCTGCGTACACACACCCGCACGCACAAGCGCACACGCACGCGCTGTGCTGACACTGGGTAATCGCAAACGGTCCAACAAATAACATGTGATTCCAGTGATATCTGTTTTGGATACACCTTCATGCATGTACAGCAGACTTGGACAGTCATGCCGTGGCCCGTCGTAGGTTATACAAGGGACAACAAGAACAGACGTTTTTATGGTGGCTTCCATAAAGATTGAATATTTACGAGGCCCTAGGGTCACTAGTGACTATTTTCAGGCCACTTACTGCCATGGTCATAGCTCATATTCAGGAGGGGGACAAGGAGAGCTACACCGTTCGGTCCCTAAAATAGCTCGGCCACGATATGGAGTGTTTGTCTGTGCTGTACACAGCGACAGGATGCCTTGGTTTGGCATGTCATGTACACAAAGGTCATCGGTGGATCTATGGGGTTCAAAGACATGATAAAGCTATTTAATTGAACATGGGCTTGCATGTTATGTTAGGAATCACATTATCAACATCCCAAAGCCTGGCAAAGGTTGACAATGTGGCACATGAATATACATAATGAAAGATTAAACCCTGTGTCTCAAGACAGAAAAATACTGTGCCTGCTTTAAATGATAGTCAACATTCAGTCTATGTTTGTACATTCAGTACAATCATTCTTCCCATTTGTATTTGTCTCCTGTTTGTCTTTCACTCCCACATTTTGGTCACATTCATCTCTCTGATATGAGCAGACAGGCATACTGTACACTAAACTCGTTAGACAGTAATTCTGATTCTGTTCATCTCTGTCTCCTCTCCAGGCTGCTTGACCCTACTGTGGATGGTAAGCTGACCTGTCAGGGTCCCAACTGATCAAAAACACCAGACAACCCGCTGCGGTCTGAGGTGTGCGACCAGCGACGTCCTCGCCGGGACTTCCCGTTTTGCCGCCATGACATGCGTGGAGAAGCGTCCGCTGGGCCACCGCTCCGGAGGGGTCGGCATGCTGCACCACCGCTTCCCCAACGGCTTCACCGAGGTCTTCATGGACGAGACGGACCGCGAGGTCAGCAGCCTGACTGACCGCGCCTTCCGCAGCCTCTGCGTCGGAGACGAGGCCGTCTACAACGATGACTTCTCCTACGGATACTCTCCCTTCAGCTGCCACAAGCCTCTGGTGGAGATGGCCTCGAAAAAGACACCGAAAGAGGGTTTCTTGAAAAAACAGCTCCAGCAGCAGCATCAGCAGCAACTCACCAACGGAGGCAGCAACCCTCAGACCGGGAGACAGAAGAAGGAGATGTCGTCCACGGTGTCGTCGCTCCTCAAGGCCTTCGGCACTGCGGAGGATGGCGGTGAGGCCTCACTGACTAAGAACGGTTACTCCTGGGATAAGTCGGCCCTCCTCAGCATCCAACAGGAGCTGTCTGAGTTTTCCTCGGATTACCATAGCATCCTTTCTGATGGACAGTTCAACCATTCTAAGAATTCCAGGGACGGGACGTTCAAGACGTCGGGCAAGGACGGTTCCCAATCCAAGAACAAAAACGGGAAATCCAGCAATCTCAGGAAACTCAACATCAAAAACTTTTTTCTGCACAGCGAGTTCAGCCCCTTCCAGGCGTGGAGGAACTTACATAGGTTTCCATTCAGCCAGGGGGACATTGCCACCTCCATTATCCCCTCGGACAACCTTCCAAAATGGTATGACTCGGTTCTTTACAAAGAGCTGACGGAGGCACACCGGATAGAGACTCTGCCCACAGAGGAGACCTGCCAGGACTCTGCCCCTGTGGAACCCACCACACCCCCTGCACCTCCTGTTCCACCCAAGGTCCCGCCAAAACCCCTCATCTCCCTGTCTGAGAAGAGGTGCTCCTCCGAAGGAGGGGAGGCTGGCGCCCCCTGGAGGCGAAACCGAGCTAGAGCCAAAAGTGCCGCCCTGGGTAACAAACCTGGCGTGCTCTCCCCTCCCCACGACACCTCCAAGCAGGCGGACGTCAGTCCATTACCGGGTAAGAAGGAGGTGGAGGTGAAGGCGATGGAGGAGCCGGGCTCTGTACCCTCGACTCCCTTCAACATCTCCCAGCTGATGACCCCGGTCATCCCGTCCAGACAGTCGACCGAGACCTCGGAGGTCCTGCAGACGGTGCTCTCGTCCTCAGCCTTGGACTTGCCCCTGAGGCCCGGCTCAGAGGCCAAGGTGACCCCCGAACCACCAGTCAAACGAGAGAGCTACAAGTCCATTGCCTCGAGTCTGCTCTTCAATCTGAAGGACAACAGGAAGAGGGTCAAGAGCAGGTACAGTCCGTCCAGGTTCAAAACGTCCGAGCTGACTGACCGCAGTAATCAGTCTCCGAGGTTGGATCCGACTCTCTTCAAATATTCCTACGCTGGATCTGACGGCACCGCTTCTGGTTTGAGCACGCCGGCCATTCTGAAGGATGGACAACCCATACGCAGTCCGCTCTTGGAGTCCTCCAACGGCCAGACGGTTTCACTTCGGAAATACCTTGAACCTGAAAGGCCCATATCGGATGATTACTTGATATCAAACCTATTGAAGGAGAGAGGAAGAGAGGCGGCGGGCAGCAGGAGTCTGAGTGACTCACAGGAGAACACAGGCACGTATGGGGGTTCCCCCTTCATAAACTCCAAGACGAACAAGAGTCCACTCGCCAACAAACAGAGCTATCCCTCCTTGAACCTGTATAAGAAAGCTAGTCCTGAGGTGAAAACACTAAACAGAGACACCCTTTCGGTTCCCAACGACAACCTTGCATGGGAAAGCACCAAAGGAGTGTCTCCCCTGTCTGACGGCACGGCGAGGCCGGCCAGAGACGCCACAGAGATGAAAGACGTCAAAGATAAAACGGTTACTACAATGGACATTATCAGAGCTGCCAAGGAGGCCATAAGCGCCGCGAAAAACAAAGCCCTGTCATCGACTCCAAGAAGCACCAAGAAACAAGCCAAAGAAGCGATAGAGCCGAGGGAGAAGGATGTGGGTGAACAGGCGCTGACTACCAAGGAGCTGACCAGGAACACTGGGGTTGTGTGGTCTCCTGAGGAAAACCAACGTCAGGCCCCTGATAGGACAGAAGCACAGGATTCCACAGCTGCGTCTAAGAACAGCGATGCTCGACGAGCGCCCCCTCCAGTACCTAAACGAGCCACCGCCAGACCACTTGAGAAGCACCAGGCCAGGGACGGACTCACCAACGGGGAAACAGGAAATGATGTATCCGTGCCAAAAGAAACGGCGCCAGTTAGAAAGCAAGGCCGGTTGAAACACATCTTCTCAGCCAGACAGAACAACTACATCAAAAGCCAGAGATCCGCGGTATCAGAGGGAGGCGAGGAAGAGGAAGAGGAGGAGGAGGAGGAAGAGCTCGAGCCTAGAGAGGAGGACGGATTTAACACAGACTTGAAGAAAGACGATAGACGTCCAGAGCTGACCGCGCCTAGAGAGATTAAAGATAGTGAACACATCATTAGTGATTTACATGCATTGAAAGAGCTGGAAATGGCAAGGCTAGGCGACCGAGAGAACGTGAAGAATAAAAAGCCAGGCCACAGGGAAGAGGAAGCGAAGGTGAAAAACGACCTCATTTCGAGGGAGCTCAGGAACATCAAGCGGGGGATGCTGTCGATGAGAGGAAACGCGTTCTCCAAAAGGGAGCCGTTTGCCAAGAAAGAGCAGGAGCAGAGCAAGCGCGAGGCGTTCGAAAAGATCGACAGCAACGTCGTTGTCAACAAATCGCTGATCAACGACAACTACGACAAGGCCAAGATGGCGCTGGAGGAGGTCATAACGGAGAGGCTGAAGTATAAAGGCTCCAACAACCAGGAAGAAGACGGGAAGTCAGTGCCTGAGGGGAAGGCGCAAGGTGACAGCTACGTCGCCAGAGTGCACGATCGCAAACAAGCCAGGCAGGACACCCAGAGAGCTGCGGACGACAAACAAAATGGCGCGGAGGCATCGGTGCTGAGAGAGAAGGAAGTGAGAGAGAGGCTGGGAGATCTGAGAGATCACAACCACATAATACAGATTCTCTCCCAGACTGAGAACAAACATGGTGACATCCACAGGGCGGGAGGGACGGTCAACATGCTTGGCATGGACAGGGTCAGCGCAGAACTCCACAGAATCATAAATTGGTCCAAGGAAGAACAAGACACGCCCCTTGGTGATAGTAGTGGTGGAAATGAAGGAAGGCGGAACGAGAAAAAGCAAGTCAACGTGAATGACGACAGAGACAGCAGTGAGGCGAGCTCTACGAATGTATCACGGCAGACTTCTGTCGAAACAAATGAAAGTCAGATGAGGGAAAGGAGAGACAGCAGGTCCGATGTGCCACCTGTTCCACCTCGTGTTAAGAAAGGATTGAGCAAAAAAGATGGGAGCAGTGAGAAAGACGCAGAAAGTGTGTGTGAGGACATCTGGCAGAACAGCATGAAGGATAGTGAAGAGTTCCAAGCCATGAAGCAGAGAGGTCAACCCACAGGCCAAGACAGCGAGGCTGCAACCGAGAAAGAAGTCACCCAGGGTCAAAGTTCAGGTCTAGAGAGGGATACTGAAAAGCACAAGGTTGCAGCAAACGCTGAAACGGATGCGCTCAGAACAAAGACTGTCAAAGAACAACCCAAGGCCGAACAAAACGACACCAAGCCACTTGAACAGCCTAAAATTAAGCGGAAGGCCCCTTTACGACCAGATGACGAGAGGGACAATAAGGAACACAAAAGCCCTGCGCACAAAGAGAGAGACATGCAGAATCCATCTACTGAAAAACCCGAAACACCCAATACAATTCACCAGGACATCTCTTCTGGTGGAGATGGACTTGTTCATGATGCGGATGTCCATGGAGAGACCGTTTCCCCATCCCTCCTGAACGTTCACACGTCCAACCAGAGTCCGCCAGACAGGAGCAGTCAGTCCTCCAAATCGTCCTACTTCTCCGTAGAGAGCACCCTGCACAGAAACACAGAGACCGACTCCGCCATCTACCACTCCCTGGACAACCTGATTGACGAGATGGATGAGGAGGAGCAGGAGGATGTCGCAGAGGATCTGGGGAAGACAGAAGTGAAGTATTACACTGTTAGTGACCATGATAGTGAAGCGGAAGTGGAGGACATGTCAGAGATGTCTGCTGCTGAGCCAGAAGGGGTGGAAATACCTCATCCTGAGGTCAAGAGAAAAATATTATGGTCGCATGTGGTGAAGAGGAATGACGATGAGGACCAAGAACCAACTGTGCAATCATTGTCCAGCAGCGATGTGTGTTCTCCAACCAACCACTTATCTCCGGTTGTGCAGTCACCGCCCAATAGCCATGTCTGTTCACCAACCAATAACCTATCACCAACCATTCAGTCACCGCCCAATAGCCATGTCTGTTCACCAACCAATAACCTATCACCAACCACTCAGTCACCGCCCAATAGCCATGTCTGTTCACCAACCAATAACCTATCACCAACCACTCAGTCACCCGCCAGCAGCAATGTCTGCTCCCCCACCATTGAGAAACCAGCTTTATTCAAAGTGAAGGACAACACGTTCAATCACAAACGGCCTGTGTTGCACCTGCCCATCCACGACCCTGTCGATCGCCCTCAGCTGCCCAGAGAGAGTCTGAGTGCTTCTGAGAGAGGGGAAGAGAGTCACCAACATCCCAAAGACAGTGTTGACCCCTATCAGCCAGGATATTCTGCCACCAGATCAGATAAACCCGCCATCAAAACGACAGAAACATCCGAGCACACCACCCCCTCCTCCTGTTCACCCATGTCTCCCTCAAACCTGGCGCCCGACAGCTTCAAGGCCAGCCAGTACGGGGCTTTCCTCGCAGTGCCCCAGGAGAACGACAGAGCCTTGGGCTTGAGCCCTTCATCCGAGGGGAGGGAGAGCCTGGCGGCCAGCACGGCGGACACAGGGGACATGGACACTCTGTCCAATCCTGCCGTCCTGGAGGGCACGGAGGAAGAGGCCTCCAAGGTCCCCAGTGAGAGGTCGGGCTCTGTCTGCAGCGGGAACGACTCCCAAGGCCCCAGCAAGCCCCCCGTGGTCCCCCCCAAATCGGAGAAGGCCCTCCTCCGGGCCATGAAGCTGACCACCAGGAGGATCCAGAAGGAGGAGGCCAAGAGTAAGCCAACCCACAAGAGTCGTGGCGGCAGCAAACACGGGAGCAACAAGCGCAAAGGGGAGAAGTCGGAGCAGAAGAGCAGCAGCGTGGAGGAGAAGCCCCCAGGTACGGAGGAGCACCAACGGGACAGGGTGGAGCAACCCGGCCACAGCGATCGCCATGACCGGACGGAGCGCAGCAGCCACGGCGACGGAAAGCACGGCCGAGAACCGAGGGCGGAACGCGGCCGCCACAACCACGGCGACAGGCCCCATGGCGGAGGGGGCGACCACGGCCACGGCCATAACCGAGAGACCGGGGAGAAGGTTCACCCGGGTTCCTCGCCCTCGCAGCGTCCCGGACACGGTGGCGCCAAACCCATCCACGAAAAGTACCACGGCGCCGACGGGATCATCAGCGACGTCCCTGTATACAAAGCCCTGCCCGGCGACAGACACCTTGTCCCTGAAAACAACCAGCTGCTCCAAAGGTCTCAGAGCATTGACAGGTACGTCTTGGACAAGGCCGAACACAGGCTCAGGGCGAGTGAGAAGCCGGCGTGCGACAGAGCCGACCCGAGGACTCAGCGAATCGAGCGCTCCATCATGGACGAGCTGCAGCAGAGAGGCAGGATCCGAGACAAGCCCGCCAGGGACAGGCAGGGCCAGAGGAGCCGCAGCATCGACACCTACATCAGCGAGACGGCCGACGCTCCGTCCAATCCCGCCAACCTGTCACGCCAGTCGAGCTACACCGGCCAGCTCTCCCGCCAGTCCAGCATGGAACACACCATCGTCACGCAGTCCTTCCCCATGACTCAGCGCAAGCTCCTCCAGGACCCCGACTCGGGACAGTACTTTGTTGTGGACATGCCTGTCCAGGTCAAGACCAAGACTTTCTTCGACCCGGAGACTGGGAATTATGTTCAGCTGCCCGTGCAGCCTCCAGAGGGCGCTGTCCCCCAGGCCTCCACCATGGAGGTCCTGAACACCCCGCTGGTGCTGTACCATGGCTTTGTCCCGGTGCCGGTGTCGTCCGTGACGGCGCAGCCATCGGCGGTCCAAGTCTCCCAGCAGGAGCAGGAGTTTGAGCAGCGTCTGGAGATGGCGAGGCAGAAGCACAGCAGGGAGGGACACCCCTACCTGGAGCCGGTGTACCGATCACAAGACCACATGCTGGGGGAGTTCCTGGGCACAGAGGAACTGGACTGCATGAGCTGATAGGCTCTGCCGGTGGCCTTATGGACCCACTCACCCGGGGGTGACAGCAGCCCTGGGGGAGGCACTGTAAAGGCAATTTGAGGTGGACTGTGTGTGCTGACTAACTGATTTAAGTAGCTTTTAACACGGATTCTGGCTCCTCTTTGTTGTTGTTTTTGACACCTGATTGGTTCAGAGGAGGAAAGGTGAGGGGGCAGACTGGTTTAGCAGAGGAAGGGTGAGGGGGCAGACTGGTTGTGGCCCTGCTCCCGTCCTGAACCCTGAGGGGGCTCCTCAACACTGTGTTAAAAGACAGATACGAAGTAAACCCGGGGAAATGGAAATGAAAGAGGAGAGAGAGAGAGAGAGAGAGAGAGAGAGAGAGAGAGAGAGAGAGAGAGAGAGAGAGAGAGAGAGAGAGAGAGAGAGAGAGAGAGAGAGAGAGAGAGAGAGATGGAGCTTGAATTAATTTGTAAAAAATGGAACTCAAGGATACATTGCGTTTTAAGTGTCTGGTTTCAGGGATTTGTGAATGATTTGTATGATATTTGCAGTTTGTACAATTAGGCGAGATACTGTATAACAGTGTGAAAAGAACATGGACGTTCCATGTACATTATGTATTTTACATGTAAACAAAGAAAGGCAGATTGATTGTAAATCTTAAAAGGAGTTTAATATATTTAACTGAAGTGGTTGTCCCTATATTTCAGTTTTTTTTGTTGATGTTGTTAAATTGATTGATGCTGTGTAAAGTTTCTGTTTCTTTTTCGAGTTATTTTTTCACCAAACCGTTAAATCTCACAATTAGAAGTTTATCTATTTGATTTATAAAAATTAGATTAGATTTCAAGTATTTGCATCGCGTTTCGATCTACGTTTCAGTAAGTCTTGATTAAAATGCCCATTAGGCCAAGTATTATAAAAAATATCTTGCATGCAGAAGTTTTCAATTGATGGAACTATGGTTTTCAATTGATGGAATTGGTGGTGAGTCTGTCAGACAATGTTTTGTTTGATGCTAATATACTTGCGAGTTTGAATGGCATTGGCACAAGTGGCAATACTTTATATATTTTATAACATGCAGGAGACGTGGACATGTCTTGCACTTTGGTTGTATTTTGCATCCAATGCCTAGATAATGCAGGGCTGTATTTTGTCTGTGAACCATTCCAATAAAGACATGTTATGTTAAAGACTGATTGTAGCCATATTGATACATTGTACGGTCGAGATTTTCCTCCATATTTCACCCAAAATGTGTGCCTAAAGCAACACAGAATATAGGCTACTTTACTGAAGGTGATTTCAATCAGCAGATTTGCGGGCCATAGCGTGCGAAGAAGTTCGCTTCATCGCTGAAAATAGATGCAATCTATTTACGTAATACCAGAAATTGGGTAAAGTGTGAGAATGTTACTATCATAACAAGAAAGGCCAAGCAATTTCACAACTTTTTAATTTCGTTTATTTTTTTAAATATATTTCTTTTATTCACATTGTGCAATTACAATAATTGTGCATAGCAACAATTACAAGGCCTACTCTTTGATTTCATTGTGGGTGATATTACAACATCGCTGATAAACTAATAAGTATCTAAATATTTAAGAAGAACAATCGAATAAATCCATAGTACCATAATGGACGGGAAAACAATTATCCCCACACACGGGAACGCGCGGCATCAGCACCATGGCCAGCACCGAGCATTTGCACAAAGAAACCATCTTTAAAATAAACAGTTTATTCCTCAAAAAAAGCGCAACATAGTTTGTACATTTCATTCATTTTCCTGCAGGGTACCCTGTACATAATTTGAATACGAGGAAAATATAAGCTGTCAATTCACAACAACGTGTGTGATCCCAACTCAGTCAATGACAGCCACAGCTAATCGCCACCATGTCATCGTACTGTTTCAGAACTACGTTTTCCTCATCGTCGAAATAAAGCAAACTGATAGACTGAAGTTTGTCAGGCACGCAGCACGGTGTATCCACGTCGTTGGAGACCTTTAACGCATACATGATGGACTGCACAGTCGCGTGGTTGGTGGCGTGGAGACTCTCTCCAAGGGGGAACGGACAAGAACCCTTGCAGTGATAGGTGTTGTATCCCCGCGGGGATATGATCCAGCCAGACCAGCCTATCTCCTCGAAATCCACGAAGAGAGGTACCCTCTGACATGTCAAGGGACGGTTGCGGAGGTAACTAGGTGCCTCGCGCCTCCGCCTCGCTCGGTTTTTCTCTTGAGCTCCAGATTCTGCTACATGGTTGGCGTGCCCTGCAAGCGTACGGTACATAACCGACAATAAAACGTTATGCTGTGTTTCGTCATATAAACCCCATTATTAACAACCTTCTCATCATGAAAACAATACCTAGTTTCGGGGATTGGTGATTGGTGGTGCCCGGTCTCCCGTCGTCTGAGAATATCACCAGGTAAGCGTCCTTATCTTCCCCCGGAGACGAAACCACAGATTCCATCCAGTCTCCTGAAGGCAGCGTTGTAACTACCAGAACGCCATTGTTCTCCTCGCTGTTCCGGATCCACTTTGACACCTGTCATGAACGATCACAATTTTATCAGTAAATAGTATTCATCAAAACTTATGTCAGCGCGTTTGATTTTCTTCTTTTTTTTTTTTTTTTTTTTTTTTTTTTACCGTTTGCGTGACATTGAAGACCTCCCATCCCTGAGTGTGTATCGGCACCAGACGGGATGTAATCAAATTTCCTCTCCAAGGCTTAACTCTGCTGTCCAACACTTCATACAAGTCCACCTGCGCAGAAAGTATCAGATATTCAGTGGAAATTGGCATACATTACTACAAACATAGCCTACAACATATGACGTGGAGAAATACAATAAATTAATCTGCATTCAATTTACTTTGTAGAAGTGGGGTCGATACGACATCCCTCCGAACTGTCTCTGTTTTTGCCTGAACCAGCGGAACTCCGCCTTGATCATCTTCTCATCTCGTGCAAAAGATGAGAGGTTGAAGAAGTGAAACCTTTCACCTGTGTGTCCTTGGAGAACAAACATACCTGACATTAAACTTACATACATAACATGGTATAAAACAATCAGAATTGTAATCAAATTGTCATTTGAACGGTCATGAAAGTTTTTAACTCAGGCAGGACAAAGCACACTATGTGCGCAATTACGCACACTAGACCCACCTTTATCCTCGAAGCTCCTGACCACGTTCCCCTCCAAGACCTCGTGGTTCCGGGGTGTTCCGTACGAGTCCGCCACGGCGTCGTACAAGTCCAACATGAACTTGGGCGCCTTCTTGTGCGGCCCCGAATAACTCTGAGGCAAACCGTTAAGGTGGAACAGCTCTTCCAGCTTCTTAATAGTTTTGGTTACGCTCGAACGAGGAGCCTCTTTGGACACCCCATCATAAGAGATACTGAAGAGAGACACGAGGCTAATCTGCATTGTGAATATGAGCCAGACGAGTAGACTCTTCATAATCATGCTAGCGACTGAGCCCGGTCTGTTGAGTTGGTAATTAGTAATATGACTGCCTTTGATAAGTGAGAGCCAGACCCAGTTTTAAGCATACAAAGGGCTTACAGCTGATTGGTCGGGATCATTGGATGATCATTATAAATCTATAATCAAGTAGCCTAAACGTTTGAAGAGGGTTTGAATGACAGACGAAAAAAGATAGCCAATACAAATATAGTTTGTCTAATATTCATGATTTCCAGTTGACCCACATAACCCACATCGGTTCTTCTGACCCTTTTGTCTACTCACACATATATCCTTGTCAACACGTCAAAAACAAAGAATAGATCACGCGCAGGAGAAAGCGTATGGATGACGTCCATGAATTGGCGACACCAAGATGGATGTTTTGCAGAGTTTGTCCTCGCGTGTTCCACCATTCCGTTTATCCGTTATCTGTATGAGGCCAGTTGGCCATCACAGAAACAAGAGCAAACGAATAAGCACACCTGTGACGCAAATGAAAACTAAGGTTTAGTCTCCTTGATGTTAAATCCTCAAAAAACTGCGCTGGTCCTTGTGTCCATGGCACCGCACGCTGGGAACTCTCCGTTTGGGTCTTGTTTGAAGAGTGACTCACAGAATGATCGTTTAAGAGAGCGTAGGTGTCTCCACAATCATAGATGTTTATTCGTCTTTTAAATTAATCGCGGATGATCTCAGATCAATCAAACTAACAATAGGGATCAAATTACTGAGATCGTTCCACTGATCAATGGAGCTTTCACTTATAACATGTTAATTAAATTAATGTCCCTTGAACCCCAACGACAGGATAATCCCCCCTCAATAAGAAGCAATTACTCACTCATCCTTGTCACATTGGACACGGGCCCACAGCTGGCTGTCAGAAGGTAGATAGATGTTTTTTAGGTCCGTAAAAACCAACACAAAGAAGAGGAGATAACCACTAATTGCATTTAATAACGTAGCTGCCCCTCGTTGCGCAATCTCCCCCCACCCCCCCCCCTACTCCCCCAAACAACGTGACATTGACCATGGAAACCATGGGTGAGTCTTATATGTGCGTCACTCCCAACACCTAGGTCTAAGTGGAACCCCCTCTGCACTCTATAAAGCGAGTGTGTGGGATCTCTTCAAATGTTTGGATAAGCCATGTGCCGATCTGAGATAGACCGGGCGGGAGACACGGTTTGACGGCTGTCGACATATCGTAGGGGAAAGACATTTATGTCTCTTAATGGACATGTTATTCTCGGTAAGGACTTGATGTTAGGCACAAAAATGTAACTCATCTATCAAGTTTTGTGGAACACATTCGTATGGTAAACACTGCATTTAATCTTTTAAAAATGTTAACCATAGAGTAGTCTGACGGATAATAATTGCTATACTCTCTTTCTTACCGCAGATGGCGCCATTGACTAATGTAAAACTGTATCCAACAAACCATCGTGTTGTTCTAATCCCTACGATTAGTAAAACCCATTAAATGAAGTGAATACACTACATCTGACTGTAGATTCCTATTCAAGTGCTAATCAGCTTCCTTCATCTCACAGTAAAGATGAAAGCTTTGAGCAAGTCATCCCCAAACATGTAGACAGCATTTAAGCAACGTCTGACTGGTCACTGGCATTGAATAACCAGCAATGCTGCAGCTTTTGTTTCCATACCGAGGGACTGGTTACTCCAGCATGGCTCCGATGTGAAGTTAAAACACTAGACTTCTGGTTCTAGAATTCTCCTCTGTGTCATATTCCATTCATCTTGATAAAGCTACTCTGTGGGACGACTGGGCGGGGAGTAGTTGAAAGAGAGACCAGACACAGGAAAAGAGAATGCCAACTGGGGAAAAAACTGACACACAGACCAGACTTCCACACGATCTATCTCAGTCTTTTCCCCCTTTATCTGTCTTTCTATCTCTCTCCCTTTGTCTCTTTCTCCCCCTCCCTCCAGGAAAACCCTCCTCTCTGGTCATTTAGAGTGATCATCAGCCATTGCACCTCTATAGGTTTAGACAGTGGAATGACTCTCTCTCTCCCCCCACCCCCCCACACTTATTGATTGACAGGCGGGCACGGTGTGAGCAGACTCAGTGAGCACCAGGGCGGAGCTGCTGCCAGACTGGACTGAGCGGTGAGTGGCATGCCGGGGGGGACGCAGAGGAAGGGAGGATGGGGAGGGGGGGAGGCATGGGAGAAGGAAGTGATAAAGTGGAGGAACGGAACGGGCGAGAGACAGGGTCACGGTTAGGCCTGGGAGAAGAGAGGAGGTGGAAAAATGCGTGGAAAGAGGAGAAGGGGTAGAGGAAAGGCGAGGAGAAAGGGATGATAGAGGAGAGGAGATGGGGGGGGAATGAAACGGGAAGGCGACAGGGGAAGAAACACCGTAACACCACGCTATTTCTCCTCATCCGTGGCAGGAACACAGCAGCGTCAGAGTGTAATAGTGACTGGAGCCTTGGTAGACCCACCTCGAGATCTCCTGATCAGGTCTGACACTGGGACCAAGCTGAGGCAAGCCTCAGACAGGACAACCTGTCTGGACTTGCTGATACCGTCTAGTATTACTGTCTGACCTTGAAATGACCACGACAAAGGTACACAGACCACGTTAGAGAGGCTTAGAGTGTTTTGAGGATGGGATGGGAGCCAGAAAGAGAGGGCAGGGACAAACGGAGGTAGAGGGAGGAAGAGAGAGGGAGGGGGGAGGGAGGGAGGGAGGGAGGGAGGGGGAGGGAGGGAGGGAGGGAGGGGGGAGGAAGACAGAGAGAGAGAGTGGATTAAATGGTGTTTGATGTGTGGTTTAGCTGTGTGGTCTCAGTTCTGGAAGTTTCTCATAATCTCACATCCTCCTCTTACTTGTGTGACGTGCAGTTTGAGGAAGGGCGGGAGAGAGAGGGAGGGAGAGCGAGAACAAAAGAGAGAAAGAGAGAGGTGAAGAGAGTCTGTGTGTACCTATGCACATGTGTGTGTGTTTTGATTGCTTCACTGTAAAGCACCTCGATCACCATACCTCCTACTTAAGCACGCACGCGCACACACACACACACCACACTGTATCAAGTGTCAGGTAATAATATTTGCTCTCAATTATAATGTCATCATGCTGTCTTGCTCTCTGTGGAATGGGGAGAGCTATAGAAACAAACCTGTGTGAGAAGACTGCAGAAAGAGCACCAGAACCAGAACCCCCCCCCCCCCCGTGAGGTTCTGGGTTTGGATCCCCCGGGGGATGCTACGCAGTTCACAAACCAAAATAACCTGAATGTCCATTAAAAGCGCTCGCTTTATTTTTCTGTGTTTAAGCAGCAAAACAATGGCCGGGTGGGTTTGTTTGAGCGCTGAGCACCGCATCAGCGGCGGCCCGTGCTCGTGTATATTTGTCCAGTGTGACTGAAGGCGGGTCGAGGCCCAGTAGTTCACACACCCCTCTCTGTTGACTCTTCCCATATGAGTTTGGTCTTTCATGTATTCAATTTGTAGTCTGAGTTGAACGAGTCGGTGGACATTTTGTATTGGCAGTCAGCATGAGAGTGTCGGGGGGGGGAGAGAGAGAGTAAGGGAGAGAACCTGTTCTACATTTGCCTTCTCATTTCTCAAAACAAGAGAGTAGCCCCTCACCTTTTCACCAGCTAGCCGCCCAGACACTACTTCATCTCGGAAGTTGTTGCGGTTCAGATGATATTTATGATCGGTGAAACATTGTACTGCGTGTGTGTGTGTATGTTTATGAGTGTGTGTTACTGTATACATTTTTCCAATATCAGCAACAGAAGGGTAACATATTAGATTTTCCTGTTTCTAATTACACTCATAATTACTCTGTTCAGCCAACGGTGTGTGCGCGTGCTTGAGTGCTTGGGTTGGGAGGATGGAGGACAGGAGAACAGGGACACACAGGGGCACAGAGGAGCGGGGGACGGGGTGAAGGAGCGGAGGGATAGAAGAGGGAGGAGGGTCCCTTTCTCTCGGCAGCGTTGCCCCTCCCTCCCCAGCTCCCCGCCTCTCGCACCCCTCGCCCCACTGCCTCTCCCCCCGCCCCTCTCCCTCACTCCCCGTGCTTCGCCCCCCTGCCCCCCCCCCCCCCCCGTCTGCCAGGGCTGTGCCAGCATCCAGGCGGTGCCCTGCCCTGTCCCGTGGCAGCGCAGTGCCCTGGTGACGAGGATTGGACTGGACTGGCCAAACAGGCTGCTGCTGAGGGCTTGTTTTTCTCTGTCTGTCCACTGGCTCCAATGGGCCGGGCCAAACGCACACACACGCTTACAGAACACACACTGGTGACCCGCTGTGGGCCCTTGTTATGGACTTTAGGCATGCGCTGTGTGTGTCTGTGTGGTGGTGTGTGTGTCTGTGCGTTCACACAATGCATGGAGTATATTGTATGGGTGTGCAACAGTGTTTGTAGGTTTGTGTGCGCATGCTTGCGTACGTGTATGAGTGTGTCTTTGTGTTTCCTTTGGCACCTATTTCACTTTGCCAACCTATTATTCAAAGGTCCCTCTACTGAAAGCTATCTTAAATACATATCTCTCTCTCTTTTAGTCACTTCTCAAATGGTTGTTTATATAAACTGGTCATGAGTTGGAACTAGGTTTTACGCTAATGGTGCGAGCATGGCTGGAACTCAGCCCAACCTCCTATTCATTCCTTTTCGTTCTTTCTTATGTTACTTAAAATTTGGACGGTTTGGAAAGTGACACATTTGAACCCCCAGTGGGAAAAACTGTGTTGAGAGAAAGGAGAGGAAAGCAAGTTTCTTCTCAATAATACTTTTTCTACCCCTCTTCACTCCAGCATTCGTCGATAACTCTACATGAATGTTCCTGGATTTCTGAAACTCCGCCCACAAAATGACCTCATCAGTTGTGGGCCAATAGCCAAGCAAGGCCCATATCTCCCTTGAGGTCTCTGACAGTGATCACCGAGGTCAAAGGTAAGAGTCTTCCTGCATATGGAAGAAATACTTTAACCC